>NW_004524689.1:5202038-5203641 GCF_000260255.1 Octodon degus
TGAACACGAGGTTGACACACTGTATTCTGTAGGGAATAAAGACAAGAAGAATGGACTGTCCGTGTGCAATGTGGATGCAAATTAAGAAAAAAAAAATTGATCCATGGTTGCTTGCATCTGTGGATGTAGAACCCATAGTAGAGAGGGTCAACTGTAATGAACCGTAGTTAAAATATGGAAGCCATTTAGCAGCATAATTCACTAAGAACTGAAAGGACCCCAGGGAGGTGGTTGGGAGGGTTGTATTTCTGCCCTGTAGTAAGTCCATAACCCTACTTGGCCAACAATATTGAAAACTTATGTTTTAACATTACAAAAAGAAGAGGTCAAGCCATTCTTGCCCTGTGGTTGAGTCCCAGCACTGACCCTGCAGAAGGGCCACCCCAGTCTCTGAACCCTGAAGCTCTCCTGCCCCTCGCTGGCTCCGGCTCCCCGCCAAGCTCTGCGCTCCGTAAGGGTATAATTAGAACACGCTGCTCATGATAAAAACGCTTAGTTACATAATGAGACTTCTGCGGTATCGTAAAGACCGGAAACAGCAATTCTGTGGGGTAATTTCTAATGCAAAGGGACTTATGCTTGATTCCATGCAGAACGAAAGAGAATGTTTTGGTTTCCGTAACTTCTGCACGTGTTGAAGTAAACCCTGCGGCGTTCTTTAGCTAAACCCAGGGTCTATGTCGTAGTCAGGGAGCGTGAGAGGCCTCGCAGCCCTCGGGGTGCAAGAGGACCTGCGTGACTTCATCCTGTAGCCAGAGCTGCGGTCAGTGTGTTTCCATCTCGCAGGTTTCTTTAAAAACCAATACTCGGGGCTGGGGAGATAGCTCAGCTGAGTAAGTGCTTGCTCCTGAGTTCAATCCCCAGTTCTGCAAAAAAAAAAAAAAAAGAAAGAATAAAAACCAATACTCTGTGAAAAATCCTTTAATCATATTCAACACCACTTTATAGTACTATAATAGTCCTACAGAAGGTATGAATAACATGTTAATTTATACTAATAATTATTACACATAGTAATGATTTATTATAATAATATAATAGAGTAATTTCTATTCTTCCGCAAGGATTTTAAGTCAGCAGCCAGTAAAGTAATAAAAATCAGTAAGAATCATGGTTTTATTCAAAGCGCCACAAAATTCGAAGCAATTAAGATGGTCTTTGGTAAAAATGGAGGAACAACCTGTAATGCCAGCACTCAGGAGGCTGAAGCAGGAGGATCACTGGAAGTTCTAGGCCAGCACAGGCTGCACAGTGAGTTCAAGGGCAGCTTGAGGTGCATCTGAGACCCTGCCTCAGCCTCCCTTCCCCTCCAAAAAAAAGAATAGAAGAAACTGGTAAATCTAGGCAACAGACTATTACTCAGCGATAGACTATTACTAGTAATAGAATACCAATAGTAATACTATTACTAGTAATAGAATATTACTCAGCAATAAAAAGGAATCAACCATCATACCTCAAAAAGGAGAAACTTCAGACACGTAAATCTGAAAAGCTGCCATAACATGATCCAGCCATGGAAGATTCTAGAAAAGGCAAAACTGGCGTCAGCAAGAGACGTGGGGTTGCCAGGGGCGGGGAGAGACAGCAGGTGGCACACAGC
>NW_004524689.1:5204936-5214217 GCF_000260255.1 Octodon degus
GCCTGTCTAATTTACAGCGTCAGCTTTACGGTCTCCAGGCGATGTCTTTTCCTAGTTTCTCAGTTCAAAGCGGAGCAGAGCCTGGGCCACACAGATCTTATTTTCTTATTTTTTGAAACAAAATCTGCTTTCATGGGCGGGGGAGATAGCTTGGCGGTCTAAGCGCCTGCCTGGCAAGTGTAAAGACCCAGGTTCGATCCCCCCGGTACCATATGCCGTGCCGGCCCCGCACTGAGCCAGCCACCAAAACCAGGCATCGCGGCTCGTGCCTGTAATCCCAGTGCTGGAGGCTGAGACAGGAGGATCACTATGAGTCTGAGCTGTGTAGCAAGATCCTGTACCAAATAAATAAATAAATAAGATTAAAAAAAAAAAAAGATCTGCTTTCAGAAGGAAAACATCAGTAGCATTCTTCTTCTGATTGCTGTAGGGCAGGAAACCCCTATGGTTTCCAGAGGAGGAGGCCCAGGCGGTGCGCAGGGCTGGCTGCCTGGCATGTTAACGAGCTGCTGGGCTTTTGCGTATCAGCTAGGCAAGATGCCTGCCTCTGCCACAAACATAGAATTACCTCGCTGGGTCAGGCCAAATTCTAGGGCATTCATCATTAGGTCCCGGAAGGGGGAGGCCACGTGACTGACTTCGAGTAGGCAGCCTGATTGCACCCTGCTAGGGCCACCTGCCCAGCTCCCGGCAGACGCCCGCCCGCTCTTTGGGTTTGCAGCTTTTCCTGAAGCCCAGTAGAAAGCCCATGTCACATGATATGCCAACCTAGGAGGGGAGGGACAGGTGCCGAATTAGAGCCCCGTGGTTAAAGGACCAGGAAATTCTGATCCCATCTCCACACCACTCTGCCTTTCTGCCCCAAAGAACACCCAACACATTCTGAACCCCAGCAGCCTCCAAGGAGGATCTTGTAACACTTCCTGTTGGCCTAAACACTGAGCTGTCAGCACAGACAGGGGACACCAAGGCTCTGTCAGCAGATTCCTGGTGGCCAGGGCCTGGGCCTCTGCACTGTGACTGTACTGACCTTCTCGGTGGGGTGACTTTTTGCCTGCTTGAGGAGCACACGTCCCGAAAGCCCTTTGGTTTCCCAAAGGAAACACTCGTGTGTGTGTGTGTGTGTGTGTGTGTGTGTGTGTGTGTAAGAAAGGGACGGTATAGGGGCTGGGGAGATAGCTCAGTGGTCTAAGCCTCTGCCTGGCAAGTACAAAGTCCTGAGTTCAATCCCTAGTATGATTCCTGGTACAGCATGCTGTGCTGGCCCCCAAACTGGGCATGGTGACACACCCCTGTAATTCCAGCACTAGGGAGACTGAGACAGGAGGCTTACTACGAGTTTGGACTGCATAGCAAGACTCTGTATCAATCAAAAAATAAAATAAAAAGAAAGGGATGGTACGGCTGGAGCTACTTCAGTGTTCTCTGGGCTGGAACTCTCTGAATGCTAATTCTCCTCATGACTTCGCTGCCATATTGTTATTATGACGGTGATGACCATTTTACAGCGTTGGGCCTCATGCCTGCCCAGCCAACAGCCCTGAGCTACGCACCCAGTCTGGAGGTGCTGTTTTCTTGTAGAGGGTTGCAGCCTCAGGTGTCAAAACCACATTGTGACCAATGGTTCTAGAACAAACACACGCCTGGACCTTCCTTGTCCCCTCAGGACAAAGTCACTCGGAGTATCTCCTTAGAGGTCCAAGCTGCCAGAGATGAGAGATGGCAGCATGGGTCCATGTTAGGGGACAATTATTGAAGCTACTTGCTCCATCTTAAAACAGACCGCCTGGCCAATAAGTGCAACCCTCCCCCCAAAGCTAACTTCATGGTACATCTTAAAGAATTCCATGGTAAGAAAAAAAAAAAAAAAGAATTTCATGGTCAGAAGTGAGAGATATGAACTGCATTTTTATCTTAAAAGAAAAAGATGGGATCATCCTTTTGTTCTTTGAGTTCTAAGGGCTTTCAAATATCTTTTCTTCAGCGGAGGAAGCTATTTCTTTGTACTATATCATGGAAAAGAATCTATTATCTTCAAAGGGAAGATGTAGGTTATGTGCACAGCCAGATGTTTTTAAAAGTATACGTGTCTTGACAAATAGAAATATTTTTGAAATAGTAGCAAGCTTTAAAAAGAAAGAAAGTGGAGTAAAAATGAAAACACGGTAAATCCAATGATAATTACTAGGAACAGAGAAACCAGCCCAGCACTGATAAGGGTGGGTGGGTCCTCACCCTGCCCGCCCACTGGAATGTACCATGTTCAGGTGGTTTAAGAATTTTTCAAGACTGTGGATTTTGCAATGAGATTTACATGCAATTAACCCAGGAGGAGTTTGTTTTGTGCCTCCTCCTGCGCCACCTTCTCTGTTCATCCCGCCAGCCCTTCGCGGTTCCTGGAAGTCCCTGAAGAACCGGAGCTGAAGGTCAGGGCCACTTTTGCCCCATCCGGGCAGGAACAATTGGTTTCAGTCTCCTCCTCTCTTGGAATGCGGCTGGGTGGGGAGGGGGAGGGGAGGCGGGGCGGAGGCCTCGCAGCTCAAATCTGGAAGGGCCCGGACCTCGCAGCTCCTCTTCCTGCCCTGTCACTCCTGTCTGCCTCTGTCCGGTTTTGTCCTGCTCTCGGCTGGCCCTGCGGCTGGCGAGCCACTGCGCTGATCCTTCTGGTCCAGGCTTCCGGACCCGCGCAGCTGATGGAGCCTGGGGCTGTCTTAACCAGTGTATGTACTGCATTGTAAAGGAAACCCTGGGGACGGAACAATCCAGGAATCTCGTCTGGAGTTTTCACTTGGCAATTATCTTATTACACGTATTCTCTTTAATTAATTAATTAATTTGTTTTCCATGCGTCGGATTAATGTTAGTGCACCCATCTAGAAAAGATTCTGGCTGAGATACTCTAAGGAGACCCAGCTACAAAAACTCAGCAACGCACTCATTCCTGGTGTCCGTGGGGTGGACACCCAGGCTTGGGCCCCTTAAGGAACCTATGCCAGGTCATGCAGACAGTGGGAGAATGAGATAAAAAAAATCAGGCCTCTGACCTCTAATTCTGAGTTCTTTGTCCACACTTCTCAGAATGCTACGGTTTGGACCTTAAGTGTCCCTGAAGGCTTAGGTGCTGAAGGCTTGGTCCCCCCCGTGGAGATATTGAAAGATGCTGAAATCAGTATTTAGGGGCTGGGGCTTAGTGGGAGGAAGTGAGGTCTTTGGGGGCATGGCTTCTGAGAGGATGTTGAGACTTATGTCCTCGTTCTCTCTTGCCACTTCCCAGCCACCATAAGGTGAGCAGCTTTGTTTCACGTCATGGCCCCAAACCACTGACCACCTAACCATGGACTGAGACCTCTGAAACCCGGAACCGGTGTAATCCTTTTTCCTTGTCCAATTGACTGCCTCAGACAATGCACAAAGAAAAGCTGGACTAGAGGAAAGTGTAGGCATTTTGGAAGATAAACATTTTCTAGCAAGTTGTGCATCTTTCCTGAGCCATACTCACTCTAGGCTAGGATTTCCACCCCTGGAAAGACCCTCCCTGACCCTGTGTCCTCTTGCGTCCTCTTGCGTCCTCTTGCGTCCAAGGAGGGCCTTGCTGAGAAGGCCCTGGATCCACGCTGTGAGGAGGAGCTGGAGGGCAGCCTTCCAGGATCCCACACGCTCGGTGTGGCTGTGTGGACTCCAACAAGAGTGCCATCAGAGTGACAGGAGCATGCAAGTGGCTGCAAGGATGGTGGGCCACAAATAGCCTCAGCTTTTGTTACTGAGGACAAAGAGCACAAGAACCAATACTTGTGGCTTCTTGGATGCCATTGCAAGGTGGGGAGGGACCAGCCTGCTGGGGCAGGTTGATCTCTGCAGAGACCCTACAGGACCGCGGATCACAGGACCAAGTACAGATTTCTGAGTGAAACACTGGAACGAGACTTTGGGTGATTCCCAAGTGGCTAAATGTTCCCAGATGGCCAATGTCTAAGTTTCAAGAATTAGGCAATGCCACTGTATCCGCTGGGGCTCTCCTAAGCAGCAGAATCAGTAAGGATCTATTTGTAAGGAGATATATGTTGGGGAAGAATGGGTTCAACAATGCTTGTGGATGCTGGAAAGTCTGAAATCCGCAAAACAGGCTGGATTTCAACGTAGGAGCTGAGGCTGCATTTGGAAGGGTTTGGTTTGTTTTTAATTGTGATAACAGAATACCATAAGCTACATAGCTTATAAATAACAGAAATCATTTCTCCTAGCTTGGGAGACTGGGAAGTCCAAGGTCAACACAGAGGATGCTTCCTCGAGTGTCCGGCGAGTGTTGCTCTCCAGCTCAGAGGTGGCAGATTCTTGGGAGGCTGAAAACAGGTAGAAGGCACAAGGGCTCCCGTGGGACCTGGGGTAAGGACAGTGTCCCATCCACTGTCTCCATCCTCCTTGGCCCAAACATCAGCACATGAGGTTGGTTGTATCAACACACAACTGTGAGGGAACATAAGCATTCAGACCATAGTGGTGGTATGGTTCTTACCATTTTTAAAGTGTGTCTTAGGCAGTCGCAGGGACCGGGGTTTGATGCCCGGCGTGCCGTGCCTGTCTCACCCCCAGGGTGTGCTGACACAGCCTGGTAAACGCAGCACTTGGGAGGCTGAAAACAGGAGGATCACTACGAGTCTGATCTGTGTAGTGAGACCCTGTAGACCCTGTCCTAAAAAAAAAAAAAAAAAAAAAAAGTGTGTCATTTGGGGACATTGAATCCACTCAGACTGCTGTGTAACCACCACCACCACCACCACGGATCCTCAGAACCGTCTCATCTTTCCCACCTGAGACTCGGGACCCTGTAAACCTGGACTCCCCCTATCTGAGGGAGGATTCCTTCTAGGGAGATCTTAGGTTTTGCTCTTGCAGCTCCAGTTCCTTAGTGAAGCCCCCCTCCCCTATGGAGCCATCTCCTTTATCTCAGGCTGGCCGCTGCAGGCGCGTGGACCACATCTCCCAAGTGTGCCCACAGTGACACTGTCCCACTGACCGCATAACCCAGTGACATTTTGGACACATCTTTTTGGTAATCCAGGTTTATGATTCTGTTAAAATTCACACCCAAAATAAATGTGTCTGCATAACCCTAAGTGTTAGGATTGAAAAACAGGATGAATATTTGAATTAAAAACTCCTATAGGAAGAGATGCCTGGCCTTTCACCCTCCTCCTATCATCAGGCGCCCCTTCTTTCCGAGCCCTCCTCCTGGTCTCCGGCTCCCCACTCCCCTTCTCTCTGCCTGTGTCTTCTTTGTCACCCACCGTTGCCCATGATGCTGGCTTTCCTGCACACTGGCTGCTCTGTGGGGAGCACCAGTCCCTAACCTAGAGCCCCCTGTGCCCTCTCCTTGCCCCACGCACTCTGACTCACCCATCCCCCAGCCTCCTGACTGCCCCCTGCCAGCCCTCAGACCTGTCCTGTGCCAAGTGCAGGCTCTCAGTGCCACCCGGCCCTGGGACATTATGGCAGCCACCCACAGGTCTCTCTGCCTCCAGGGTAGGGGACAGCATTTCCAGCCGGGTTTCTCCCACCCCAGGCCTTTGGTGGCTCCTCTCCGTTCCTGACCTTCAGCAAGACGTTTGCAGTCACAAGCTTCCGGAGTACCTTCCTGTCTGCAGCTCCTGCACTAGCCTTGGCGTGGCAAACTGTCCCTTGCCTGTGTTATATTTTTAAAAACCTCAATGAACATTTTAAAAACTGAGACACAATGTACACGCCCTGGAGCTCAAACCTCTTTTGTTTTTTTGGGACAGGTACTTGCTATGCAGTTCAGGTTGGCCTTGAACTCATTCTGTAGCCTAGGGTGGCCTTGAACTCACAGGGATCCTCCTGCCTCAGCCCCCCAAGTGCTGGAATTACAGGCATGTCCACCACCCAGGGTGAGTTCAGAATTCCAAAGTGCATAATTCAGTGGCTCTTAGCAGATTTGCAGTGCAACTGTGTGACATCATTATCTAATCCAGAGCATTGTCACCAAGTACCGTTAACTGTCACTCCCAACTGCCCCCCAACCCTCCAGCCCAGGAAGCCACCGACCACTGCGTGTCTTCGGCTGTGCGTGCCCTAGACACTTGGTACAAATGCTCTCTTGCCACATGTAGTCTCTTGTGTCTGACTTCTTTACCTCAGCATGACACCTTCGCGATTTCTCTGGGTTATAGCATGCGTCAGAATGTCTTCCTTTAAGGGGAACCAAGGAATATCCCATTAGAAGGGGAGACCGTGCTTTGTTTATCCGTTCATGAGCTGATGAACATTTGGGCAACATAAGCCATGCTGTTGGGAATATTCACGTACACATTTCTGTGTGGACATATGCTTTTAACTCTCATGGACATAAATACACCGACGAGTGGGATTCCTGGGCCATCCTGGCCCAGATGCTAACTGTCTGTTGAACGTCTTCCAGGCTGTTTTCCACAAACTCTGCACTATTTTACGCCCCCACAAACAATGGCTGAGGGTTCCCACTCGCCCGCATCCTCCCCAACACTTGTCACTATCTGTCTTTCTACCACCGTCATCCCAGTGGGTGTGCTTAGCTTGTTTTTGTTTTTCTTTGGCCTCCACGCTAAAAATAGCTTTGACATTTCTAAAGGGATGTAACCCCTTCCACACATTTATATGAGGCCTAAGATACTACCATCTGGCTCTTTATGCCTGGCCATTTATTCCGGGTAAAAACCAGGATTTGGCTGTACCTTTCTCTCCTGCGTGCGTGGCTGGCTTTCCCTCCCTCTTGGCGACCACTCTTTCTGCCCAAGGTCTGGGTTAGCTCTCGTTTCCTTGAGTAGGCCTTTCTTAGCTCCCTTCACATTCATTCCCTCTATCACTGGGGACCCCTGGGGACAGGGCTGGGCTATGGCTGTCCCCTTCCTGTGCCAAGTCTGGGACTGCATGTGGCATAGGAGGATCAGACAAACTCCTGCCCTGCAGAGAGGACTCAGAATAGAATCAGGAAGACACAGCGCATGTTACGAGATGGCACCGAGCCGTGGAGGCAGCTGGGTATCCAAGAGCATGTACTGCACACCCACGTGTCCCAGCACAGCCCAGCCACCAGGGACAGAGCTGCATAGAAAAAGCCTCTGTGCCGAACATGCCCCTCACCGCCTCATCGTCCCCTTGCAGGACAGGGTCTGTTCCACCAGCTGCCTGACCCTGCAGCCCCACTTTCTCGGCCTGTTGAGCTCTCTAGTGGTCTCTTCTGAGCGGCACCGACCCTGCGATGACCTGGATGTCATTAGAGTTCTTTAAGGAATCCTCACGGTCTTCTTTCCCTGGCCTCTAGATCTGTCTGAGGCTGGGGTAGCCCCTTACCTTGATTTGACCAGTGAGGTACACGTGGGAGGGATGGGTGTGTCCACAGGTGAGGACACCCAGGGCAGGTGCACCTGGCCCTGCCTCCTTCCTCGTGCTGTGGCCACCACCACAGGGAGTGTGAGGCTGACAGCACCCTCAGGGACTCCACCAAGCAGAACCTTCCTGATCTTGTTGGACACGCCATGTGGGAGCTGTGACCTGATTCAGCTGCCCCGTGGGAGTTCACCGGAGGGGTGTATCTGGGGCAGAGGCTGTGGGAGACAGGGTGACCCAGGTTGGGCAGGATGGGTGGGGGCTGGGGGAGTCAGAGGACGAGGGAGGCCCCGGGAGGTGTTGGCTGAGATGGCTATTTGTAAAGATCACAGCCCCTGTGGTTTTCTTCCAGGGTAAAGCTGTTCCAGGAGGAAACAGCCCTGGAGCCACCTGCTCCGGAAGACATCCCGTTCCCCTGCACTCTATTTCCGGCCCTGGCTGGACTCACAGGGACCACTCAGGCCGCCTCCTCTTTTCCTTGGCCTCTGGCCTGGCGGGGAAATCACTTTCTGTCTTTGGTCTCAGGATCGCATAGATCTGGTGCAGAGGAGGGAAAAGGCCGAACAGCTGGTGTGTGTTCTCGTGTGCTCGGGGCCTCTGGAAGCTACTTAGCTTCTCATCCAAGAGCCGCCTTTGAGATGTGGTAATGGTGTCGCGCTTGGCGTGAAAACCCAGTAAGGGCTCCTGGACTAGAATTCTCAGCAAAGGTTTGAAAAGCACTCAGGTCTGCTCAGTACAAGTGACACTGTTTTCTGTGACTTTCGTGGACCTTGTTCATCACTTAGAAATAAGGACACAGACGACCTTAGTGCCTGTCTGGGCTGGTGGACCAAAGCGGCTTCCGCAGCAGCTGCATTTCAGGAAAACACTGAGATTAGCACTGTTGGCTGTTCTTCCAGGAAAACCATGGGGGAGGGGCTAAAGGCGCCCGGGGATGGAGATGCAGCTCCAGCCAGGGCCCCAGCTGCGCCTCTGCCCAGATGCTGCGCAGGGGAGGCGGAACAAAGGCTGCACTTAGGCACAGGTGACTAAGCCGTGCGCTCCAGGCCAAGGCGCCCAGGTGCTGTTGTCTCTGCAGGGAGTTTGCCTGGGTTAATGGGCTGCAAAGGGCTATCAGGAGGTGATAAGAGGGGCCCTGGGCCACGAGCCCTTTGCTGACTGGAGAAACATTTCATCAGCCTTGAGTGTGAAGCAGGGTGACTCACCCCCGTGGAGCATGTTCTCCAGGAGAAAATTTATTTATTGGCACCCGTGCGTGCATACACACGCAAACACACACACACACACACACACACACACACACACACACCCATACCCACGTACACACTTCCCCAAACCAGACACCTGTGATCAGGACTTCTAAGGCAAAGGGGACTCAACAGATTGCGTGTGGACCCCCAATCCCCTCTACTGCCAACATCAGCCGGAAAGAAAGATCTGATGCAAAAGAGAGAGACAGGGCCACCATGTCAAGGATGTGGTGAGCGCTGGCAGCCACGTGTGGCCACGTGGGGCACTGGCATGAGCCCCGCTGACAGTCCCCCGTCCCTGTGAGTGCCGTGGGCCTGGGCCATCTCCCCCAACCACACCCACAGCCTCCTCTGCTGTTCCGGCCACCTGTGCCCCTGAGAAGGGCGCTCCCAGGACAAACGCCCTTCCTGTGGAGGATGGCCACCCCGTGACGCAGTGTCGCTGTGGGGCAAGGCCTGGCAGCAAAGGGCTGTGAGGCGGCATCTGAGGGCAGCCCAGCCCTGCGTGGGGTTGGAGCGCTGGCTGTTCAGACTACTGTTTTACCACCTTTCGTCTTCTGCCACACGGCACCCAGGTTCCTCAACTGCTCGTTTTGTACCACGGGGTGGTAAGAGGGGTCCAGTGAGAGAGAGGATTTTATACTGGAAATT
>NW_004524689.1:5214317-5224405 GCF_000260255.1 Octodon degus
TTGCGGAACCGGGGATTGAACTCAGGCCCTTGCACTTGCCAGGGAAGCACTTATTCCACTGAGCCATCTCCCTGGCCCCCTTCTATTAGTTTTTGAGATCCAGTCTTCACTGAAATGAACAAAATATTGAGTGCTTAAAAGTACAGACAGGGGCCAGTGGACCTCCCCAGAATGTCTCCTCTGTCTGCGGCCGTCTCATTGGCTCTGATGTCCACTGCTGCCTACTGCAAATCTGGGACTAAGAGCCGCAACAAGACTGGGTGATCAGTCCCGGAAACGGCGCGAGATCTGCCCCGTTGGGGTAGCGGTTGATCTTTAAGTGGGTGACACAAAGAAAGAGAGACAGAAAAGAAAGATGAGAGGAAGAGAGAGAGGGAGGGAGGGATTGCCTGGCCCATGGCCCATGCTGACACCCCCAAGCTGTCACCTCCAAATGGGTTCAGGCCAGGAAGACGATGTTCAGACTGCACCCCTCCTGTGACCACAGCAGACACCCAGATGTGGGCCATTAGAGTGCCCCATGGCAGTGCCCCTAATCTCCCCAGGGGAAGCAACCCAAGTGATTTAATTAAAAACATGAGGAGCATGGGGAGATAGCTCAGTAGAATAAATGTTTGCCAGGCAAGTGCAGGGTCCTGAGTTCAATCTCTGGTACTGGGGAAAAAAAAAAAAAAAGAAAGAAAAAACAGGTCGGGGAGATAGCTCAGTAGAAAAAGCGCTTTGGCAAGTGCAGGGTCCTGAGTTCAATCCCTGGTACCGCAAAATAAATAAATAAAAAGATAGAAGGCAACGAAGGCCAGAGTTGCATCCTCTGGTGAGCCTCAGCCTCACCAGAAACCCTGGAAAGGGAGGCCGCCCCTCCCCCGACAGGGCCCTGGGCAGGGCGAGCCCTCGGTGGGCACCTGTGGCATCTGCCCTCTGGTTAGTGAGTGCCTTGCAGCCACCACGGTATTTCTACCATGTGCATGAGAGACAGTGCCACACCCCTGAACTGGGTTTCTGGCAGGGCCTGGGTGCTTTCTGAGAGGGCACCACGTGACAGCCCAGGCTAAGCCCTGTGAGCATGTGTCAGCTCCCCACGAGATGCCAAGCTGCAGATCTTCCAAGCAAAGAAAAGAGAGGCGGTGGTGTGGTGTCCGAGCCTACGAGCCTCGCATTCTGGGAGGCTGGTGCAGGAGGGCTGTCCGCATTGGGCAGTGTAGTGACTACACTGTGGCTACATCTATCTTGAAATAAAAGTATAAAAGGCTAGGGATGTAATTCGGCATGAAGGGTTCAATCCCAGTACTGGACAGGGATGGGGCAGTGAGGAACAGAGAAGGTGTGGGTCAGCTGCACACACCAAGAGGTTCCATAGGGTCAGCGGGTAGGAGTCACCTAGAGAAATCAGTAGGCCCCGAGCTGTGGACTGCCCTCCTGGGCTGCTGCACAAGCAGAAAGGGGCTGCTGCCACTTGGGAATTGGGTTGGTGGGAGGTAGTCACCCTCCTTTCATTTCCACGGGTCCCATATCCACAGATTCAGCCAGCCACGGGCTGAAAATACTCAGAAAATAATTGCCGCCCGCCTTGAAAACAGACAGATGTTTTTCTTGCCAATAAAGTCCCTCACTGACGGTGACTGTTGGGTGCAGAGCTTTCATGCAGTAGGCTGCCGAAAGGCCGTGCCCTTTTTCTGGAAGGGACTTGATCCCGCGTGGGTCTGGCTACCTGCAGAGGGCCTTGGAGAGACGTCTCATGGACACTGAGGGACCAGCCTTGTGGTGTCAGAGGCTTCCTTGGGGTCAGCTGAAGAGCTGAGAAGGCAAGAAATAGCACTGAGAGTGGAGGACGTAGACGTCAGCGGGGGAGGACCCCGGCGGGGCAGAACTGGGAATCCAAGGCGCAGGGGGTCTCTGAGGAAGGACAGTGGACTTGGGTCTCCACAAATGGCTCCAACTTTGCACAGAGCTTGGTGCCACCACTGGCCACATGCCGCAGCCCCATGCTGCGCATCGTAAAGGTTCTGGAGTTCTTTCCTGCCACTGAGAACATCAGTAGCTGTTTCTTTCCATGGTGGAGTAATGGCTTCCCATACAGATGTGCTCCATTTTGGCTCACTGAGTTATTCGTGGGTAGGAACATTTAGGTCGTGTCTAGCTTGGGCACTTGAAGGATAATACTGAGTGAATTATCTCTTTTGTGGGCATCATGCCGAAGAAATTTTTATCTCACGTATGTGTTTGCTCATTATTTTAGCTACTTTTTAAAAAAGCTCCATGAAAATAGCTTCATGTTGTACCCCACCTTGTGGGACATTGTCCTGTCATGTAGCACTTTTTTGTCCCTAAGATAATTTAAATTAACTACATGCAGTTTAAGTTAGCTTCTCTAGGAAACTATTTTGCTATGGTAAATAATGCGTCTTTATATTCTTTAAGGTTTTATATGTGAAAATCCTATTATCCACTTGTTTCTTCCTTTCTGGTTTTTACCCTTGGGAATTCTTCTTACCATTATATTATCTAGAGTTCCCATTAATTTGGGGGAAAAAGCTGTGATAGTAATGTCCTTGTCTTGCTCCCAATTTTAAGAGGAAATACATTGAGTACTTTTTTTTAAAAAAAATGTATTTCAGTACAGGGTCTACCGGGTCTCACTACACAGATCAGACTCGTTGTGATCCTCCTGTTTTCAGCCTCCCAAGTGCTGGGATTACAGGCGCACACCACCACACCCAGTCTCAGTCACCTCAGGGGACCTGGGGGGCAGGCTGGCACGGCAGGCTGGGGATCGAACTCCAGTCGCTGCACCTGCCTGAGCCCATGCTTTAGTCTACTGAGCTATCTGACCAGCCCTATGTTGAATACTTTTTATTTTCTACAGTTTTCTTCTATTCTACTACGTTTATTTTTTAACTGAGATGAATAGGGAATCTTATCCACGTCTTTTCTGCATCCATTGAGATCAACAAATGCTTTTTCTCACTCAGTCACCGTGATGCGTCACAGCAGTGTTAGCTGAAGTTCAGAGGAGCAACCTCCAGGTGACCAAGCCAGTCTGGGACACTTCTGGCATGGTGCCTCTGGGACAGCTGGCCGCAAGCTTCTTCCGCGTTCTGGACTCCCTCAGGTTCCCTTGAAAGACTCTGGCTCGGGCTCACTGCCACAGTGTTATCATGACTGGTGTCAAGAGACGCTTAGCGCAGAATCTGAAGCTGGAGGGTCAGAAACACCGAGCTTCCACCGCCTCAGGGCTGCAGGCTCCCCTGGCATCAGTGCAGGGCCACCCGCCAAGCCCAGCACCCATCTCAGCTCCAGTGTCCAGAATACTGGGGGCAGTTTCACCGTAAAGGTGGTCACCTGAGTTATTATTGTGCTTGAGATGGCCTCCAGGAACACACACACCTGCTCCAGCCGATGTGGCTGACCACAGGTGGCCCCAGCCCTCCGACAACAGAGCTGGCCTGGCATGATCAGCCCTGTCATCTCGGCGTTGTCAACTCTGAGATGCGGTCCAAGGGGCCCAGCTGAGCTGTTCCTCAGCACCAACAGTCGGTGTGGCTCAAGTGGTCTGTAGGCCATTAGAGGTCTCAAAGGCTTAGAGGTTACCACACAGGACTGGAGACCGAAGCCAGAACCCTCTCAGAGTAAACGAAACTCTTCGCAGCCCAACGGCACCCAGAGATGTTCTGATGTCAGCCCATCCCTATATTCCTGGGATAATATACCACTACTTTTAAAAATATTACAGGATCTGTTTTGCTAATTTTTAAAAAGGACTTTCCCTCTATGTTTATGCATGAGATTAGATACAGAAAGCCCATTTTCCTTTCTCTAACTGACCTGGTCTAATTTTTAAGTCAAGGTTATCCTGAGCTTGGGCTGGGGAGATAGCTCAGCGGTCTAAGCACCTGCCTGGCAAGTGCAAGGACCTGGGTTCGACCCCTGGTACCGTAGGCCATGATGGCTCCGGAACCCCGGGTGCGCCATGCCAACCACTGAGACTAGGCATGGTAGCACACGTCTGTAATCCCAATTCTAGGGAGGCTGAGACAGAAGGATCACTATGAGTCCAAGCTGTGTAGCGAGACCCTGTACCAAATTAAATAAACTGTTAAAA
This sequence comes from Octodon degus, assembly GCF_000260255.1. Lineage (NCBI taxonomy): Eukaryota > Metazoa > Chordata > Mammalia > Rodentia > Octodontidae > Octodon > Octodon degus. Next base: position 5,218,417 of record NW_004524689.1, read on the forward strand.
ATATTATTAAGATTGCCATAGTACAGAGGCAATGTACAGATTCAGTGCGAACCCGACTGAAATTCCAACAAAGCAGCAACATTTCTCACTGAGCTAGAAAACCTATCCTAAAAATTCATGGGGAAACACAAAAGACCAAACACAGGGAACACAATCCTAAGCAAAAAGAGCAAGCGGGAGGCATCGGAATACTCTACTTCAAATTGTACTACAAAGCCACTGTAACAAGACAGCACAGTACGGGCACAAATATAGACACATGGACCAGTGGAATAGTGAACACACACGACGACAGCCATCCGATTCTTTTTTTTTTTTTTCCCCCGGAACCGGGGATTGAACTCAGGCCCTTGCGCTTGCCAGGCAAGCGCTTATTCTACTGAGCTATCTCCCCGGCCCCCATCCGATTCTTGATGAAAGAGCTAGAGAAACATGTTGGAAAAGACAGCCTCTTTAAGAAATGGTCCTGCAAAAACTGCCTACCCACTTGTAGAAGACTGATACTAGATCCATAGTAGATTAATAGGTATGTAGCTCTCACTCTGTATAAATTAAATTCAAAATGGATCAAAGACCTAGACATAAAAGATCAAAGACCTAGACTGCAACTTTGAAACTGCTAGAAGAAAACAAGGGAAATATTGAAACCCATAGCCTGAGGGCTGGCAAGGTAGCTCAGTGGACTAAGCAGCTTCTTAGGCAACATGCCGTGCAGGCCCTGCCCCTGGGCACATGTGCTGAGCCGGCTACCAATACCCAGGTGTGGTGGTGCACGCCTGTAATGCCAGCACTGGGGAGGCGACCCTGTACCAAATACACAGAGAGAGAGAGAGAGAGAGAGAGAGAGAGAGAGAGAGAGAGAGAGAGAGAGAGAGGTCTCTTTCAACAGACCATTAGTAACTGAATGTATGAAGAACTAAACACCAAAAAGTCAATCACTCCTATCAATAAATTGAAGAGAGAAGAAGAGCAACACACTGAGCGGGGAGAATGGGAGAGGCAAGGCAGGACGCCAGTGACGGGCCTGCACTCGTGCTGTTTGCCTCCAGGGGTCCTTCTTTCTCTTCCACAGCCCTCCTGCACTGCAAAATACAGGATTTCTAACCTCGCTACCGCTTTGCATTCACACCAGAGTAAGGAACCTCACAGCTGGGCGGGAGGGATGCCATCAAAGCATATTATACAAATTGAAGTCCTTTGTTTTGTAAAACTAATGGACACTAAACTGACATCAAACTTCTGATCGGCACCCTACCAGTTATGGAATCATGCTTTCAAGATTTCGGCCAGCAAATTGTTTTTGTCATAGAATTTTATAACACAATTCGCCGAGCATGGGAACAAACAGAGGTGTGCAACGACACTAAGACACTTTTTTTCAGACAGAGAAAATGTCTCCAAATCAAGCATAATATGTTAGTGATAAATCATCTGCTCTCGGACGTAGTAAAGACTATAAAGAGTGAGGAAATGAAGAAGAAAGTGTTAGAGAAGAGCGAGACACACTGAAATCGCCTTCCTCTCCCCTCCCCAGCCGAGAGCCAACATCACATCTGTTTTTATGGCTGTGTTTATGGCAGCGGCAGTGGCTGAGGAGTTGACAGCTGTGAGAAATGGATTTTTCCACACTCTGATATTAAACCTGCAAAATATGACTGCCAAACTTTCTAGGGGTTGAATATTGAACATAAAAGTTCAGATGGTGCATGATATTCCAGGAGCTTCTTTCACAAGAAATATTTGTCTTGGGACAAATATTGGTTTTGATAGCTTGACATTCAACATCTGGCCAACGTGTGTGCTGACGGAGTCTCTAGTGGTGAAATTCTGTCAAACAGGAATGAAGTTTAAGGTTATCTTAAAAGCTATAAAATTCTGTGAAAAAGAAAAAAAAACCTATAAAATTCTGCAGAAAATTACAAACAGAAGAGAAAGTAATTGTTTCTTGTGGTTTGGGGTTTTGCAAGGGGAACAATACAATGCAGGACACATATTTTATAAAATTATTTGTAGTACTCACCCAAAGAATCATATACAAAATGAGAGTGCAGGAAATTTGTCCACACACTAAAGATCAAAGAATGCAGCTGAGGGCCTGGATCCCACAGCAGTGTCCTGCAGGAGTCCAGCTGAAGACCCAGAGCCCATAACAAGGCCTCCCTCAAGTCCACCGGGAGGCGCAGAGCCCGTGACAGTGTCTCATGCAGGCCTGCTTCACGGATCTGCACTGGGCAGGCCCGAAGGTCAGTGGTGGGAGCTAGAAAGCCTGTACCAGCGGGATGGAGGATCTGTGCCAGCAGGCCGAGGGGTCTGCACGGGAGCCAGGAAGCGTCTGCTCACGGTGAGGACCAGAGCTCCTCCAAAAGATACCACAGCCATCCTCAGCAACTCCTCCAGTGATGGGGAAAGCTGAGTTCCCATCAAGAAAGCCAATGCGACAAGCTCCTCCAGGAGACTGAGCAGTGCACCACCTTCCCATCTGAAGCCAAGAAGCAAGGCTCAAAGTGAGGACCATCCCCTAAAGGAGCTGTTGCCATTCTCAGTAACAAGAAGGTCCTGGGCTCCCCTCACAGTGAGAGCAGCAGAGTTCATTAGAAAAGCCAGCGTGGCAAGCTCCTCCTAGAGAACCAACAGCTCCTTACAGTCTGTTCCGGCACCCACCAGCTTCTCTTTTGCTTCTCCAGCTCTGCCTGTGACGCTGCTGGCTGCCACCCTCAGGTGGCCTCACACACCCAACCCATGCTAGTTCAGTTCAGTGGGGTGCGACAAGTCAACCACCAGTTGTCAATCAACACATCATCCAAATAGAGTTCAGGGAAGTACTTACCTAGATCAGAGATCAGAGGAGAAAGAGGGCAGGAACAGAGAAGGCTACAAGCTGAACAATAGGACAAAACCCCCAAACCAAACCAAAACAGCACCAGTACATTTGGGAAGAGCAATACACCTCTGAGTTTAGTATTAGCCGAATGTTCGTGGCCTGCTATGACCGGAGGGGTTGGCAATGACACGTAGGCATTGGACAGGGTGGCAAACGAATCATAGAAATGCTTTTTTAGTGAATACTTCAATGAACCAGAATTATCTCATCAGTGAAACAGGTGCCTAAGAGGTACCATGGATACTTTTCCTGGACCGTGATAGTTTTTCATTTGGTTTTGCACTTGCCATGCTCAGAATCAAATCAAGGTGTTCTTTTTTTTTAATATAGAAATGTAAATATATATTTTTCATGTTTATAGAGCTCTGAAAACTACTTTGAAATAAAAATCACACTTCTCAGGGAAGAGGTGGAGTGCCCAGACTTCAGAAGATGGACCCAAATGTTACTTGAGTTCCGCATTGTCATCCGCAAGCCCCGAGTTAGGCTTGGGGACAGCTGGGAAGTGAGTATGACTTCTGCTACTGAACAGAGGGGCCTCCTGCCCTGTACCCTGGCACCCCACGGGCCTGGAGCTCAGACATGTCAAAATATGGGACACCTGAAGACTTATGTTGGCTACTAAATCAGGAAAAATAAGAACCCCAAGAAACAAGAAAACGACAAAAAAAAAAAAAAAAAAAAAAAAAAACACCAACAGTTTAACTCTCCAGGCAAGGATGTAGAGAGGTGCAAGGTTGGAGTGACTGGGCCTTTCTGTAACCAGGACACCACCAAACTGACTCTATTTTGACATGATCTTAGCGGCAAATAAGACACAATTAACCTAGGGACAACTGGCCACGCTCATGGAAAATCCGCAGCTATTAACATCTATTTATGGCATTCAGACTGTCAAGTTCCAAAATGAACTGGAAGGAAATATGCCAGTCATGCTTGGGTAAGCTGTCAACTTGGTAACTCAAGTCTTGGGTTAGATGGTCACAGGTCCTTTGAAGGCAATGCGCCCAATGTGTTTCTCGTGGCCGTTCCAAGGACCAAGGGAACTTCTGAACTGTCAGGCATGTTTCTTTTGTTAACTGTCCTGGTCTGGTTGTGACATTTTGAGGCCGCCCTGCTGAATGGTGCAGCAGTTGTGGGTGCAGCTCCTCTGGCAGTAGCTGGTCATGAACCTTGTCACCATCTCAGACCCTTGAGCTGCAGACACTGTGAAGAGGAAATATATTTTGGTTCTACAGAATGAGTTTGGGCTGGTTAGAGAAAGCCAGGGGAATGAACAGTACAAAGAAATCTTTGCCTTTGTACAAGGAAGCATAGCAGAAGGAGCTCTGTTTCCAATACCACTTTCTGTGAGTACATAAAAAGAAAGTTCCAGGACCTCCAAGAGAGTTTGGTTTGGTCCCCAGTTTGTTTTCTATTAGGTCCTCTGCTGATACCCGAGCTGGGTGGCAGCTTGGTGGCCCTAAGAGAGCTGTGACATTGCAAAGTGAGCTTTCAAAGTGGGCTGGAAGGAACTCGGCGCTGGCATTACTGCAAAGAGAGAAAAGAAGACCCAAGTGTGAACCAACCTTCTCCAAAGTTGCACCGCTCTCCAGAGAACACATGGGCCTCAGGGTGCTGCGCTGTGGTCTTTTGAAGCTGGGACACAGCTCGACCCAACACCTGCCATGTTGGCAGCATAGTGAGCTCATGCCAGGAACAGCTGGAGCGTCACGGAGCTGGAGCTCTCCTGATTCCTGCTTACCTGGCTTCTACCAGGATGTACGGAAGGAGACTGAAGAGGCAAGAAAAGAGCCAAGAGTGAAATGCTCAGGCTGGCGAGATAGCTCAGCGGACTAAGTACCTACTTAGGCAAGCACAGGGACCGGGGTTCAATTCCCAGCACCACATGCTGAGCTAGCCACCGAGTCCAGGCATGGTGGTGCATGACTGTAATCCCAGTGCTGGGGAGGTGAAAACAGGAGGATCATTATGAGTCTAAGATATGTAGTGAGACCCTATACAGGACACATAAATTTAAAAAAAAAAGAGAGAGAGAGTGAAACACTCATATTAAACTAGGATCTCTGGCTATGGGAGAAAAGCTAGCAAAATGAAGCCTGGTTCAGGCACAAGAATTCTTACCGGTCCTGTGTGCACAGGGAGAAGATACTGGCCTCCACTTATGAGTCAAAGAGTGCTGATGTTCAACTGATTGGGGTCAGCTAAGGAGAAGGGTGGCCAGCAGGCTAACAGCAGGTGATCGAAGCCTCCAAGTTAAAGAGTGAGAGCGGGTGAAGGCTGATGGTGCCTGCTGCTGCAGGTTGGCTTTGGAAGGTGCCAGAAAGCAGGCTCGGTCTCTAGGGCGGTGCTGTGCAGGGGTGACAGCAAACCAGAAGAGAGGTCTGTCGGTCACTGAGGGTGTCCTAGTAGTGATGACGGTCAGCAGCTGCGCTGTGCCTTGTGCCCCTGTGATGATGTGCTGATTCCCACAGGCCCAAGAGCCAGCGGCTACCAGCTATGCGTTGAGACTTTCAAAACCATGAACCAAAGAAACCTTTCCTCTTTATCAATTGGATCACCCCTGGTATTTTGGTACAGTAACAGAAAGCTGAAGAATGCAGCAAACTATGGGTATGATTTTCAAAGCAACATTGTCATAGTAGAAACTCAGGTTATTCTCCTTTTTGTAAAAATAATGTTTTCCCATTTTTAAGGTTTTTATTTTAAAAGCCTTCAGTGCAATATTAAAAAGCAATACAGCCAGCTAAAGCAAAGACCAGCAGAAAGTAAGGAGAAGAGAAGACGAGGGGCCTCACTCAGCTGTGCCCCAATCACCCCATGGCTGGAGCCCCACCAGGCTAGGAAGGGGACAGGCGTGACGGGGAAGAGGAGAGACTGCCTACCACGTAAAACCAATTTAACTTCAACAGCAGTATGGGCTTCAGTGTCTAGATTGGCGCATTATGGCTGGGGAGATAGCTAAGCGGCACAAGCGCCGATTCCCAGTACTGGAAAAAAAAAAAATCTAAACTAAATCAGAATATTGGGGGCCAGGGAGATAGCTCAGTGGAATAAGTACTTGCCTGGCAAGTGTAATGTCCTGAGTTCAATCCCTGGTACCACAAA
>NW_004524689.1:5224810-5227265 GCF_000260255.1 Octodon degus
GAATTAGTGTTTAAATGTCTATTAAATGTGGAGTTGTGAGTTCATTATTAATTTATAGTTCATAAAATTCTCATCACAGTGAAGACTTTCTGCTGGCAAGCAATTCTGTTCCTTGTGCAATTTCCCAAGTTTGTGTAGTAATCACTCAGAAAACCGGAGTTAATCCTAAATCAGTTGCCTTTAAGCTAATTATTTCAAACACAACATTATAAACATTGTTTCCTACATTTCCACAGAAAGAAGCACAACTACTGTAAGACCTGGGTGATGTTTTAAATGCAGTGAGGCGTAAGAGTCCTTGGAGTTGAAAGGTTTTTAGAACATTCTGGAATAGATAAGAGGCTAAGAGGTTGTCTTGTTTCCCCAGTTGTGGGACTACATTCTGTCTGTGTACCTCTTTTAGGTAGCAGAAGGCACACAAATGGCACTTTAAGATAATCCTACAGTTAGAGACAACCACTATTTGTATTTTGAGGAAGCATGACTTCCAAGGTGCTGTCTTTGCTTCCATGCACATATATTTTTGTAACATTATTGTCCTGCTACAGAACTTACCTTTTTTCTTTTCTTTTCTTTTTCAGTACTGGGGATTGAACTCAGGACTTTGTGCTTGTCAGGCAGATGCTTATTCTACTGAGCTATCTCCCCGGCCCCAATTCACCCATTTAAACTACAGTCCAAAGGCTGATTCACAGAGTTGTACAGCCGCCAGAACATTTTTATCCCTCCAAAAAGAAACCCCATACTCCCAAGCAACCCCACCCCCCTTGCCCAAACCTTAGCCAATCACTAATCTATTTCTATGGAGTTGCCTGTTCAGGATGTTTCATATACTTTTCTCTGCTTTTCACATAAGTGGAAGTCTTCACCAAAAAACAACACTTGTTTTTGTGTGTCTGGCTTATTTATTTATTTATTTATTTATTATTTTTTTGCAGTACCAGGGATTGAACTCAGGCCCTTGCACTCGCCAGGCATGCACTTATTCCACTGCGCTATCTCCCCGGCCCTGACATCTTTTAATAAGCACCATGTCTTCGAACTCCCCTGGGTCCCAGCATGGGTCAGTTCTGCGTTTCTCCGGAAGGTTGACTGGTGCCTGCGTAGTACGAACTCGCCATGCTTTCCTTACCCCGCTCCAGCTGATGGCATTTGCTTCTGCTTTGGGATGCGTTGAGGAATTCTGCTACCAAACCCGTGCAAGCTTTTGTGTGCACGTATTTCTTACTTCTTGAGGGCAAATGGATTTCAGTGCTGTCTTTTCCAAAGCAACTAAATTTCTCATTCCCACAAGCAAGGTATGAGGATTCTAATTGCTCAGCATCTTCACTAACTCTTCCTTTTTTTTTTTTTTTTAACTGTAAGCATCCTAGTGGATACAAAATGGTACATAGATTTCTTAAGAACAAAGGGAGGGCTGGGAATATAGCCCAGTGCCGGGGGTGCCTGCCTGGCAAGTGCAAGGTCCTGAGTTTGATTCCTGGTACACACACACACCAAACGAAAATGAAAGAATTCTCTCTCTCTCTCCTCTCTCTCTCTCTCTCTCTCTCTCTCTCTCTCTCTCTCTCTCTCTCTCTCTCGTATTTTAGGACAGGTCTACAGGGTGTTCAGGGTTTCACCACTAGATCAGACTCATAGTGGTCCACCTGTTTACAGCCTTCCAAGAGCTGGGATTACAGGCTTGCGACACCCTGCCCAGTCTCAATCAATGTCTCGGCGTGCCCCTAGGGCAGGGCTGGCACGGCAGGCAGAATGGCAGCGCTAAGCCCCACTTACAGATGGGCGTGGATGTGGTCCACAGCTGTGTCCATGATGGCTTCTTGGAGTAGAGAGCCACAGGCTAAAAGCTTTGGCCTTGATGGCTGCCCACTTCCTGGCCTTGTTCTCGCATTCTCTCTCTCTCTCTCTCTCTCTCTCTCTCTCTCTCTCTCTCTCTCTCTCTCTCCCTCAGTCCAGTGCTACACTAATGAGCTGCACCCCTAGTCCACATTACTGTTTTCATGTCGCATTTTCTAGTCATTATCAATCCATGTCAATGAACCTGACTCCCACACCCTAGTCTTGCACCATGACAGAGCGTGGTGCTCCGTTGAAGGGAAGTCCCGTGCTGTTCATGGTTACTCCTAAGGTCGCTGGCTGCCCCCACTCTTACTATTGAATGCAGTGCAGTGGGCCGTAAGGATCAACTTCGTGCTTCCTGGTGTATCTCTTTGCACCTGCTCTTTGCTTCTGTTGTGTATTAAAACGGTGCTCTTTGGCTGCGGAGACAGCTCAGCAGTCTCAGCACCTGCCTGCCAGGTGCAAGGGCCTGGCTTTGATCCCCGTACCACGTGCCACGCTGGGCCTGTCCTAGGCACACCCAGCCAGCCACCAAGGCTGGGTGTGGTGGCGCACATCTGCAATCCCAGTGCTGGGGAGGCACTAGGAGGAGGATCACTAGGAGTCTGAGCTG
>NW_004524689.1:5227645-5268764 GCF_000260255.1 Octodon degus
AAAAAAAAATCCTCATTTTAATTCATACATCTTTGCTTACTAAGTGATTAAACATCTTTAAGCAGCTTCTCAGCCACTTAAAACATTGTCTAGCAACTGCCTTTTTTTTTTCTATTAGAGAATTCATTTTCTCTTATTGATTTGTAAAACTGATTTACTACCTGATTTGGTCTATGATTCCTATGTTGTTAAAAAATATATTTGTCATCAGCTTTTTTTGTTTGTTTGTTTTAGGGAAGGGTCTACAAGGTGTTTAGAATCTCGCTACTAGATCGGACTTGTAGTAATCCCCCTGCTCACAGCCTCCCAAGAGCACGCACCACCATGACCAGTCTTAATTTCTGTCCCAGCGCGCCCAGGGGACGGGGCCAGCTCGGCAGGCCCGGGGATCAAACTCCTGGCCCCTGTGCCTGCTTGCAAGTGCTTTAATCTGCTGAGCTTTTTGGCCAGCCCTGTCATCAGCTTTTTAACTCTGTTTGTGGTATTTTTGCGTACAGTAGGGTAAATACTTACGCTGGCAAGTGTTGGAATTTAAAATGATATAAAAAGTTCTTCCTCATATTTATCTCATGATAATATTTACTTTATGTTTTCATCAAGTATATTAATATATTGTAAACATTAACATTTGATTTGCGGAATTTTATTTTATTATTGTTACAGTGTGAAGCAGAGGTCTAGCTATTTCCTTCATTTCCATATCGTGAGTCAGTCTCAACGTGTTCATCGATCTAAGTTGGCCCAAAGGGCTCAGTCTCTTGTCATAGACGCAATTCCCATGTTGTCCAGGTCTGTCTCTCCACTCGCTACTTTCTGCTGTTTGTTATTTTTGTTAGCATACCTTAACAGTCAATTTTTTTTTTTTTTTTACATTAGGAAAATTTATTTTTTTTTCTTTTCAAAGTTTTATTGATAAACATATAGCAATGAGACAGTTTCAAATCAAATCGAAAGTACAGTTTCAACAAATAATACACCGCATATATTCTTCTTAGTGGTTAATTGCTGTACAAGATGCAGACTTATGATCCTACTTAACAATTTTTAAACTTTTAGGGTAAATTCCTCCTTACTATATCTTAAGTCTTTCCCCCTCAAAATAAACTTTCTGGCGAGCCTTTACACATTTTTTCCAAACAAATCTTACCCTGTTGGGCCATCAGGGTGTGGTATATTTGAACTTGAAATGAGAAAAATAATTTTTTTAGTGACTTATATATTGCCGAGTGTGGTGGTACACAGCTGTAATCCGAGCACTTGGGAGGCTAAGGCCGGTGGATGACTGTGAGTTTAAAACCAGCCTGAACTGTATAATAAGTGAGACTTTGGGGAGAGAGAGAGAGAGAGAGAGAAAAAGAGGGAGAGAGAGAGAGAGAGAGAGAGAAACAAAGAAAGAGAGGGAAGAAAGGAACTTACTTATTATATGTGAAATTTTATTCCAGGGACTGCCCCCCCCCCCAGTGTTATTCATTCTCAAACAGCTTTGAGCTTCGGACTCTGTTCTCTCCTTAAGCCTCTCCGTCTCCCCATTTATAGTTGTCAGATTTAGTAAATAAAAATAGAAGATGTGCAGTGCAAGGTGAATTTCAGCTAAACTAGACATAGGTTTTATTTATTTCTTTTCATTATTTTTTTGTATGTATTAGGCACAGGGTCTCACCACACAGCTCAGACTTGTAGTGATCCTCCTGCTCTCCGCCTCCCCAGCGCTTGGATTATAGGCTTGCACCATCATGCCTGGTCTCACCCTGTCTCAGTGGCCCACTCAGTGCACCCAGGGTGGGGCCAGCGTGGTATGTGGTGCCAGGGATTGAACCCGAGTCTCTGTGCTTCCCTTAACAAGTGCTTAGTGCACTGAGCTATCTCTCTGGGCCTAGACAAAGTTTCAATCATAAGCACAAGCCACACAGTACTTCTGCTGGCAACTGTGTCCCCACCCCTACCAGGGCACTGGCTCACAGAGGTGGGACAGTGGCCCAAGTTTTAGAACAGCACTGGGCCACCTCGGGCTCCCCCCTGAACACAATTGCCGGTGGTTCAAAAACCATGAATGTATGTGCCACAAGTTGAAAGCTGGGGGTGTGTCTGAGAAATAATTTATACTGATCCTAATATTGCATTTTAATTTTTCTTTGGCAAGCCAGATAAACTATGGAGTGGGAGTTGAGGGTGAGGGTAAGGACCATTTATGCAGGAAGACAGAAGCCTTGGGGACCTCACCTCATCCTGGGACACGGGGGGGGGGGGGTGTGTGCCTCTGCGGTGTCCCACCTACCTCCCTGCAGGATCCTCTTCCATTACATCTTGCAGACCTTCTATCTGGGGTTCCTGAGGTGCAGTTGGAGGTTAGAGTGGCCTAGAACTTTCCCCAGGACAAGCGCTGGTTTTGCAGCAGAAAGGAGGAGGGAGGAACTTAGTGAGTGGATTCCCCGCCAGTCGTACCTCTTACCTAGGTCCTTGAACCCCATAACTGTGGGAGACTTCAGCTTCCCTGGGAGCCCAAGTGGGAGGAGAGGATTTTGGAGATTTTCCCTGCCCTGTGAAGGGTGGCAGTAGGGAACTCGTTAGATGAGTGGTTTGGTGTCTGAGGAGCCTCCGTCATAGTTCGAACACTTTCTATAGCAAAGACACTTCCGCCTCTGGACCCACGACTAGCTGGTGGAGGTCTTCGCATCACATGGGACCAGAGAGGACTCTGCGGATGAACCAGAAAAATTCAGGGCACCTGCACAAACACCCCACATTCCAGGTGGCCCACAGGAGGGGGTCCAGTGAGCTGTGTTCCTGCGGAACAGGTTGGAACCCTCCTTGCAAAACTACAAAAAACAGTTTACTGTCTCTCCCCAAAGAGGAGATAAGAGAAGCTGGCTAAAAATCCCAACAGGAAGTGCAGATGACAGCAATAAAAGCCAGTGACCGATCGCTGATACTACTGCAGCCCTGAGCAGACACACATGCTTGGTCCCTGTCACTGTGTGCTGCAGGGACGCCAACATGTGCGTCTTGTGCGGTCTTACACAGAGCTTTGAAGTCCACCACTTCAAAGAGCTCGAATGCACAGATTAAAAACCTCTCCGCGCTGCCCTGCGTAGGAACCAGCCCCTCAGAGGCCGAGTTTGAGGACAACAGGTAGTTGAGCGTGGCTCAGGCACGCTGCCGTGTGCGTGTCGTCTCTCCCAAGGGCCACTTGGCGTTTATGAGGCATGACCTCATTCTCTCCTGCATGTGCTGAAATGATGAAATATCAGGAGAGGGACTCCGGGAGGGAGACCGGGGCTGCGAGGCATGCAGCTTCGATGACTGACTCCAGAAAGTGCCCTGAGGAGGGTCAGGCAGCGGCCCCTTCCCAGGGGTGGGACAGTACCTCTGCCACTGGAGCTGTTTATGAAGCAACTAGAAATAGATGCAGCTGCTGTTGGCCATGATTGGCGAGTTGTCTTGGGCTGAGGAGAAGAACGCTGACCCACAGGCAGCAGGCGCTCAGGGAGGGTGTTTGAAACCCGACTAAGTTTTAGAGCATTGATGGAAAAATAAATAGGAGGCATAATTGAAAAATACGGTAAATGTTTACATTTTTAAAACTTGAAACACACTGCTGCGACCTCTCCTACCCCCACACTTGAAACACTCAACCCATTTTTCTGGTCACTTCCCAGAACAGCTCTGGAGCCCTCTTTCCAGAGTGTTGAGTTGTGCTGTTCCAGCTGCCTTGATGTCCTTAATTGATTCAAAATGTTGACCTTCTGTGGTCACTTGACCTTGGACAGAGCCAGAAGTGGCATGGTGTCAGATGTGGTGAATGAGGCAGATGAGAACACCGTGTAATGACGTTACAGGCCTGCCTGGCGGTTGGATGGCGTTGGCAGGGGCGTCCACAATTTTTATTTCATCTTATAAAGACCCTGACGAAAGAGGACTTCCAGAATTGCTGCAGAAAGTGACGAGAACTATGGGTGAAGTCTGTGAAGTATTTTGAGGAGGGATTAATAGCTATATGTCTTTTACTGTAACATACTTTTTAAAAACATATTCACTGTAGTTCTTGACCATCCCATGTATATTCTAAAACAATACAATACTGTTAGACTATTTTCTAATCTTTTATTTATTAGGTACAGGGTCTCCCTACATAGCTTGGACTCATAGTGATCCTCCTATCTTAGCCTCTCCGGCACTGGGACTACAGGCGTGGGCCACCACATCTGGTTTTGGTGGCTGGCACAAAATGTGGTGGCAGGGACTGAAGCGGGTCCTTGCGCTTGCCAAGCAGGCACTTAGATTGCTGAGCATTCTCCCAGCTCCCTAGACTGTTTTCTATAGGAAGCATGATGACCCAGAGCCCTTGGGGGCTGCCTTTCACTCCTCAGGTTTCTTTTCACAGAGCCTGGCATGTGGTCACAATGGTGGGGACCACTGACCCCGGGGATGCTACGAAGCCCAAGAGTCGGCACCACACCCCTGCTCTCCTCCAGTGTTTGTGTGAGGTGAGCATGTAGATTCCTCCAGGTAGAACTGAACTCAGAAATAAGAAAACTCGACCCTCTGATTCGGTGTCAGCACACTCAGCCTTGGGCTGGGGCAGGGCCTCGGTGAGATTAGCACCTGCTCCCTGGGGCCTGCAGGAGGAGACACACATTTGTTAAAAAAAAAAAAAAAAATCAGAAGGCCACGTATGGTGGCCTATAACCATAGTTCCAGTGACTAGGGAAGCTGAAGCAGGAGGATTGCTTGAGCCCATGGATATGACCAGGGTCCACAACACAGCCTGGAACGCTGGGAAGGAAGAAGGGAAGGGAGGGAGGGACTAGAAGGACGAGAGAAAGAAGGGGAGAGGGAGGGAGGAAGAAAGAAAGGAAAGGAAGGAGGGAGGAGGAAGAGAAGGAAAGGAATGAGAGCGCAGAGAGGCACATCTCGGACAGTGCCAGTGTGCTGGGGTACCAGAACACGCCCAGGAGAGCAGGCTGGCCCTGTGTCCCTGAATCAGTGGATCTGGGGCGCTGCGGCCAGGGGGACACTGTACCCGGACCCCAGGACGCCCATCAGAGCTCCAGGTAGAAAGGGAAGGTAAGAGGCCTGCGTCGGGGAGACTCCAGCATGGTGACAAAGTGGACTTAGGAGAAGGGAAGCAGAGGGCAGAGGCAGCAAGAACCCCAAGTTTCCCAGAGGCTTCTGGGGGCCTCCAGGAATGGTGAGGGCTCTGGCTGAGATCGGGCTGGCTGAGGAGGGAGAGGGAAGGACATTTTGGGTCACTGAGTCACAGCAAGGGCGAGAGGGCCAGGAACGCTCAAGTCCGTTTAGGGAGATAAAGGGTGTCAGAGTCACTCCCTGGAAGAATTAAAGTGGGACAGCAGCATGCACGCTCAGCGAGACCCTGCAGCCAGGCCTGTGATCACAGCTTTCTTCCCTCCCCTCCCCCTTCCCTTTCCTTCTGTCCTTCCTTCCATCTTTCCTTCTTTCTTTTTCTCTTCCTGCCGTCGCCATCTCTTCTCTTTCTCTCAGCTTCTCCCTTGTTGTTACCAGTTCTTTCCCCCTCTCCCTGTGCCGTGGATCACTCTGCCACACTGAACGGGCTTTGCTTGGTTTCCGGATCTTGCCGTGTGTGCTGCTAAGTGTGTGTATCTTTGGGAACTTTTCCCTTTGATATTATTTCAAATATACTGAGAGGCTGCTGGGGAGGGCTCCCGCCGGCCCAGACTGGCTACAGGTGCGGACTTTGGTGCCTCCTGCCTAGCTCCGACGCCCACGCACACTCACGCATGCACACACGCGTGTGCATCTTGTCTGAATCACCTGAGAGTCAGTAGAGGCATCATGGTCCTAGATTCTTTGACATGTTTCCTCAGAGCTAAAACATTCAACAAAACCACAGACAGATGTAAGGGAAACAGACACTGTGACCCAGCACAGGTCAGAGAGTGGGTGTCGGCCACGTCCCCCCGCTGCCCTTGGGATGCACTCTGGGCCCAGGCCTGGGCTGATGTGCAGAGCATGAGTCAAACACTTCCTTTCACTGGACCTTGCACAGCTGCCCTTCCTAGTGACCAGTCCTCGGGTCACCTCCGATTCCTTGGCTGCTCACTCTAAGGAGACAGGCTTGCTCCATCCCTTCTAAGCCTGCCTGAGCCTACCCTGCCATGCTGCCTTCCCTCACCTTCCCCTCAGCCTCATCTTCTCAGGGACATTGTGCACTGTCCCACAGCAGGCGACAGAGTCTGGGCTCTGCAGTGGACATGGGTTGTGCTGGCCTCTCTGTCCTGCCACATGCGCCCTTGGCAGTGTGACTGTGGAGGGCAGTAGTGGATGCTCTACGAACCTGGGCATAGCTTGGGGAGCAGCGGGGATGCCTGAGGCACACGGGAAAGGGAGGAAAAGCCAGCAGGGCATTCGAGCTGGCTGGGGCAGCGTCCCATTCAGCGTATCATGGACAGATTGAAGTGGGCCAAGAAAGATCTTTGTATGTATAGTTCCGAGCAGGGAAGAATTAATTTTAAATATGAGGAGGTGAAATCACAGCAATTTAATCTGATTTCAACTGTGTAAAAATGTTGGTGTGCTGACCAAGTAACATGCTTGATTTAGCAGTGCTGTGTGTGTGTGTGTGTGTGTGTGTGTGTGTGTGTGTGTGTGTGTGTTTAGGGGAGACTGTCTGGGACAGGTTCATTATCACCACCATGATCACCTGCCGAGGTCAGCATCACTATCATCCCAGTCATCACTGCCATGATCACCCACTGATGTCAACATCACCATGACACCATGATCACTCATCAGTGTCTATACCACCACCACCACCATCGCCACCACCATCACCACCGTTACCACCATCACCAACACCACCACCACTACCACCATCACCACCACCACTACCGCTACCATTGTCACCATCACTACCATCACTATCACCACTACCACAGTCACCCCCACCATCACCCCCACTACCACCACCACCACTACCACCACCACCACTACCACTACCACTGCTACCATCACCACCATCACCATCACCACCACCGTCACCACCATCGCCACCACCACCATCACCACCGTCACCACCACCATCGCCACCACCATCACCGTCACCCCCACTACCACCATCACCATCATCACCACCAGCACCACCATTACCACCATCACCAACACCACCATCACTATCACCACTACCACAGTCACCACCACCATCACCACCATCACCACCACCACCACCACCATCACCCCCACTAGCACCACCACCACTACCACTACCATCGCCACCATCACCAGTATCACCATCACCACCATCACCACCATCACCACCACCATCACCACCATCACCATTACCACCATCACCACTGTCACCACCACCATCATCACCACCACCACCATCACCCCCACCACCACCATCACCATCACCACCAACACCACCATTACCACCATCACCAACACCACCATCACTATCACCACTACCACAGTCACCACCACCATCACCACCATCACCACCATCACCACCACCATCGCCACCACCATCACCGTCACCCCCACTACCACCATCACCATCACCACCACCAGCACCACCATTACCACCATCATCAACACCACCATCACTATCACCACTACCACAGTCACCACCACCATCACCACCATCACCACCAACACCACCATTACCACCATCACCAACACCACCATCACTATCACCACTACCACAGTCACCAACACCATCACCCCCACCCCCACCACCATCACCACCATCATCACCACCATTGTCCCTATCACTGCTTGCATGAACTGGGTGCTCAGTAAAAGGCTCCATGTGACAAAGTGTGCACTATGACAGGTGTGCATTATCCCAGGGATGCAAGACTGACAGGATCATCGTCATGTTGCCAATGAGGAGTTGGGGACTGTGAGATCTGGGCTGCCCATGTAGAAAGAAGCAGAAATGAGATGAACTAGAGGGCCTGAGAAGGTGGCAGGCAGAGCTCACGGGGAGCGGAAGTGAGCCCCCCTTCCTGAAGCCGGGAGAGCGGGTGGAGAAGCAGCTGTAATTAAGATGACTGGATTGCTCTTGCAGGCCAGACCGTGGTCATCTTCCTAGCCTTCATGGGTTTTTCTGAGAAGAGGGCAGACCAAGGAACTGGAAGATCTCCTATGGCCGGAGCTGGGAACTTCACTGGAAGGACAACGGCTTGAGCCTGGAAAGGCAGGTCCCATGTGCTCTGTCCGGGAGCCTCATGTGACTTGGAGGAATGGCAAGGGTGGCCCAGGAGGGCCCCCAGGAAGGGCTTAGTAAGGTGCACCAGGACTGGAGGGGCCTCCGGGCGGGCAGGAGGCTCCACTGCACAGACAGCATGAGTCAGCGCGCTATTGACTCAGGAGGGCGTGCGTGCCCTCCCCCTGGGTAAACTGGGAGTGGTGGCGGCCTGCAGGGGGCCAAGGCCAGAACCTTTGGACAGGTCCTCTGCACCAAGAGGGAGGGGGGCGGCAAACGCCTTGGAGTCTGCTGGTCTCCGAGGCCAGGGCGGTCGGGGGTGGGGGGGGCAGGCAGGGTCCCAGAGTCATAGAAGGGGTCTCAGAGGACAAAGCCTATTATCAAGGGCTGAAGGACAGGCATAGCGAGGACCCAGCAAAGGCGCCAGCTGGCATTTACAACACCGGAAACACGGAGGTCCCTGAATCAAAACAGCCTTTCCTCCTTGAGCTGCAAAGAAGCGAGGCAGAGCTGTCCCTGCCTTACCTCGGTCACCAGGTGACCTTGCCGCACATCACCCAGGAGCAGGGCTGGCTCTGTGGCCCTGTGGGACATGGCACTTCACAGCTACACTCAGGGCCACCACAGTTGTCCCCAAGACCCAGAGATAGGACAAGGAAACGGACCTGGCAGCACCTTGTGCTGTTTGGCTCCTCTGTGAGGTCACAGTCAGGGACTCAGGGCAGCCCCAGAAGCTCCCCTCCAGCCCTTCCTCCCTCAGGTTGGGGAAGTGACAATAGTCCTCTTTCACCTGAGTGTCTCTTTCTGAGCTTTCAATTACCCAAGGACAGAAAATATTAAGCGAAATATTCCAGAACGAAATAATTAATGAATTTTAAATTGCACCAGGCTGGAGGCTGCCCTGGTCATGTGTCACCGTCCCTTTGTCCTGCAAGTCCTTGCTGCAAAGCTCACCTGCCTTAGTCACTGTGCAGCCAGCTCGCTCATCAGATGGACTATCACGTTCACCTGTGTCCCAGTGACCTTTATTTTACGTAATAATGGCCCCAAAGCACAAGAGTGGTGACGCTGGTGATTCAGATGTGCCAGGGAGTGCTTGCTTTGGGTGGAAAAGTGAGGTTTCTTGATTTGATAAGAAAGGGGGGACTCATATATTAAAGTTGTTAAGAGCTATGGTGGTAGAATTAGGAAGAAATAAAGGCACACAAGTTTTGCTGTCTTCTCTCACTGCAAAAGTTATAGCCACAGCATGATGTTATCTAAGTGATTAGTTATAATGGAAAACCCAACTGGGTTTGGGGGCTGGTGCCCATCATCCGGGCTTCCTGAGAGGCAGGAGGGTCATGCATTAGAGGCTGGCATAGCGAACTTAGCAAGAACCTGCCTCAAAATGAAATAAAAGGGGCTGGTGAGATGGCTGGCTCAGTGGTCTAAAGCACCTACTTAGAACAAGCTTAGCAAAGCACAGGGACTTCGGTTCAATCCCCCAGCACCACATGCCAGCCTGCCCCGCCCCCTGGTGGGCTGAGCTGGCCACACATACACACACACACACACACACACACACACACACACACATAAATAAAATGAAATAAAAAGGGCTGGGGATGTAGTGCCGTGACAGAATGCTTGGCTGGCATGAGCCAGGCTCCAGGTAATATGTAGGAAGAGAGAGAGAGAGTGAGATAGGGAAGGGGGCAGGGAGGAAGAGGGAAGGAGAGTGAGAGAATGAGAGAAATGGAGGGAGGGAGGGAAGGAGGGAGGGGAAAAGGAGGAAGGAAGGAAGGAAGGAAGGAAGGAAGGAAGGAAGGAAGGAAGGAAGGAGAAAAAAAAAGAGAAGAAAAAGAAAACTCATGAAATTTGTGCAAACTCGGATGCCTGAAAACACATCCGGGGCTTAGAACTCTCTGTGATTTCAAGCACCTGCAGGCTGCTTGGCATGTGTCCCCCAACTGAGGGGACCTCTCTAACTGTGCTGTCCTCTGCTAAGGGAGGAAGAGGCCACATCCTAGATGTCAGGGGCCACTTGGGCAGAGCGCATCTGTGTGGCAGGGCAGGGGGGCTCAGGGAGGACCCGTGCACACAGCCCCATGTTGGGCAGGTGGGGCTACAGATGCCCCCAAGTCCTTGACCTTGAGGGGGCATCTAGGGGCCCCCGGGCCAAGTCCTTGGAAGCCAGGCAGAAAAGCCAGGATCCGAGAGGAGCAGCTGGAGGGACAGAGAGTCCACCTGATGGTGGCCAATACTCATGTCCACCTCACCCGAGGACACCAAAGCTGGTCACCTTTGCTCTGTAATCACAAGTCAGCAGTCCTTGCACCAACCTTCCCGGATGCGCTCACACCTGCCCAGCCCTGAGGCAGGTGGCTCAGGCACCCCGGGTGTTAACTGACTTATACTTCAAATGTGACAGGTGTGCCTGCACCGGTCCAATGTCACCGTGCACGCGCCACCTTCAAACAGCACGCCAGTAGGGCAAGGAAGGGACCCGCAGGTCGTGATGTCACACCTGACGCCAAGGAGGCTCTGTCAACAGGAGCCCAACACACACGCCGCCTAGCTCCCCACTCCCTGCACTCTGTGATTACAGGCTGCGAGGCACGTATTAAGTGGGGTGAGGTCATGGCTCCAGGTCCTGTGACTGTCACCTGTACACAGTGAAGTGACCTTCCCTGCGCACTCCTAGCAGGGCAGCAGCAGGCTCCAGGCTGGAACGAATGGAGAGAGAAGTTGTTTTACATATGTTGGAGGGACCTGAGGGCTCGGCCGCGTTTCCAGTTTAACTGAGAGCTCTTTGACTTCAGTCCATGCCTGGCTCTGGGCCGTGAGCCTGGCAGTGGCAGGACTGCCATCCCGCGACCCGATTCCATCAGAATTATTTACATCTGCATCTTTCTTCTCTTTCAAGACTATTTTTTTGACATTTGCCTCCTGGCAGAGCTGGGGCCGATGAGTGGGTGTCACAGGCAGATGGATTTTGGCGGAGCACAAAGAAGAATTCTCTTAGTCAGAGCAGTCTAAAAATGGAACAGCTGACTCTGAAGACAGTGTGTCCCCAGCCCAAAGGGGGCCCTTGGAGGTGGCTTCCGGAGACACTGGCCAGTGCTGCGATGGAGGGGGCCCTCGGCTTCTGAGCCCTGCTAGGCATCAAGCCTTGCTAAAAAGCACTTTAACATAGACGAACTCCACAAACCTTCCTGTGACCCCAAGACAGACACTGTCCTTATCTCCATTTCCCAGACGAGGAGACTGAGGCACAAGGGGCTTCGTAAGCGGGCATCCGCAGCTGGGGCGCGGGGGAGGTGGGGTCACTGCCTCGCAGTCTGTCCGAGCGGTCAAAGCTGCAGTGTTGTATCACAAGATGCCACAAATAGCAAGTCCCACCCCTACTGCCAGGATGGGCCACACTCAAAAGGCACAAAATTATTAAAAATATCGTATGAGGTTAACTTCAGGCTGTGTGTGAGGTGTTATGGAACTGAGGAACTTTGTGTTTAGACTTGGGCTCATCCCCAAATCTGTCATTTTGAATATGCAAATATTCCAGAATTGGGGGAAAAATCCAAACTCCACAGTACTTCTGGCCCTGAGCTCTCGGACAAAGGACACAAAGCCTGCACCATGATGCACATTTTCTTCCTAGGTGTCTGGGGGCCACGCGAGCGGCGGCGGTCAGCTGTCCCAGCCCTCAAGGAGTTTAAAAGGCACTGACTCAGCATAAAGCAATCTGTTGGGAGTCGGGGGCCACAGGATCAGGGTCAGTACGACGCGGGTCCCCAAGGACACAGCTTGGTCTAGATTTGCAGGGAGGAGGCTCTAGGACAGCCGTGTGTACCAGCCCCACACAGGACTGGGGACAATGTCCGGTCAGCTCTGCACCCTGCTCCACAGTGTGAGCGCTGCCTTTTCACCCCATCCTCCAGGTTCGATTCAAGTTTCCCCCTCAGCTTCAGGAATCTGCCCTGCTTCTGAAGGAGCGGAGCCCCCCGCCTCGATCACCAGGACACCATTTCTGCGATCCAGCCCTACGGGGCATGGCACGAACGCCGGCCTCAGAATCTGGGCTTGCAGCCTGGACCTACCCCCCTCGGAGAAGAGCCTGCTGCTAATCCTCATTCCCTTAGCTGTGGGGGAGTGGGGCGGCTCTTTTGCAAGATGGAGGTGCAGCTGTAGTGTGCTAAAACCAGAGACTGCCCCGCGCGGGTCAGGCCCTGTGGGCCACGGTGGGCTTCCTACATGTCCATGCCATAGCCCCACGGGCCAAGGGTCCTGAGCTCCGGTCTTCCACATTCAGCCCACAGGGCTGAACCGGAGCTGCCTGGGAACCTTCAACAGAAAGGCCACTCAGTCAGCATGGCGGTGCATGCCGTAATTCCAGCACTCGGGAAGGCTGAGACGGGAAGGCTGAGGCAGGAAGACTGCAGCTTGAGCCCAGGTGGGGCAGCTTAGCTACTTTAAGAGACCTGTGACAAAATGTCAAGGAAGGGGTACAGCTGTAGCCCTAAGCAAAGACTCTAGGCTCAATCTCCAATAGCACAGGAAGAAGATGAAGGTAAAGGGGGAGAAGGAAGAGAGGAAGAGGAAGAGGAAGAGGAAGAGGAAGAGGAAGAGGAAGGGTGGCTGAGGAGCAGGACGAGGAGGAGGAAGCCCCGAGTGCGGCCAGTGCAGGAGGATGCTCTTGCTACCGGCGGGCACTGCAGCAGCCAGGTGAGCAGCAGTCACCAGGAGTCCCAGGGCCAGCTGATCGGGCCTCACAGTAGTGCTGTGGTCAGTGATGGGCCCCGGATGCTCGTCCCAGAAGGTCACGGTGGGGCTTAGAACTCCTGCCACTTCATGAAGTTGTGGCCATCATAGGTCTCAGGGCAACGCACGGCCCACACGTTCCTGGTGACCCTGGCGTAAGCAGACCGACCTGCCTTATAAAAGCCTAGCAGATGCGATCGAGTGCAGTAATCACACTTGGTAATGATAATAAGCGACTGCGTTACTGCTTTGTGTATTTACTATGCTGTGCTTTTTATCATTATTGTAGGGAGCGCCTTTGACTTACGTGTAAAAAGGTTTGCTGTCCAGTAGCCTCGGGCAGGTCACCCAGGACCCATTCCAGAAGGCACTGTCATCATAGGAGCTGACAGTCCTGCGCTGCTCCGGGAAGACCTTCCAGGGGGACAGGAAGTGCAGGTGGAAGGCAGAGAAGTGGAGTATTGTGATCCTGCGCAGGCCTAGCTCTATGTGTGTGTGTGTGTGTGTGCGCGCGCGCATGCCTGGGTCTGTGTCTGCATCTTAGTTTTTAACAATATGAAGTTTAAGAGGCAGAAAGGAAAGACAGGGAACTGGGGATTGAACTCAGGCCCTTGCGCTTGCCAGGGAAGCACTCATTCCACTGAGCCATCTCCCCGGCCCCAGTAGAAGGGAAAGGAAATTCAAACCTCGCCTGCACCGTATGTGGACTCCATTGACTCCATTTCTACGTATGTGTGAATTAACAACGGCCTGTGTTACTAAGACTGGCGGCAGCTGGGTGGAGCTGCACAGGCCCTTTCGACCGGGGGCTGAGCCAGGAATCCTGGTCCCACTCAGCCTCAGTGGCCTAAACCCCTGCTCTGCCTGTAAAATGAGAAACAACTAAGACCTCCCTAAAACTCCTCTGAGCTATAAAATGTTCTAATTTATTACCAAGGAAAGGAAGAAAATGTGTATGTAATAAAATAAAAATTCCTTCTCTGCAAGGCCAAGAAAGAGCTCCAGAAGCACTTGGCCTCGCAGCCGCACGCCACCCTCCTGCAAGTCCCGCTTTGGCGTCCTGACGCCCCGTCTGGCTTCCTCACGCTTTAGTCCTTGAAGAGCCCCAGATGGGATATCCAGCAATGCCTCACACTATCTCCTAATCAGATGAGCTGGCCCACAGGCTATAGCTTCCTGCTCACAGGCTTCCCCAGGGCTCCACAATCATATTCAGCTAGGGGATGATTACCGACGAGTAAAATATTTCTCCCAGCTCGCTTGTGCTTGTGTTTTCCAGGCAATAATTCTCTCAAATGGGTTAAAATAATTTTTCTGAGGTTGTACTTGAGAAAACTGATACACAGAAAAGTTTAGAGCCTCATCCACAAGGTGCCAATGTAGGAAAAGTGGGCACAGTGGTCAGCCTTCCTGTTGCTGGGATGAAAATCTCTGATGCCCACAACGTAAAGCTCACAAGGTTGAATTTGGCTCATGGATTCAGAGGACTCAGTCCCTGGTCAGCTGCTCCAAGACAAAAATATCACAGTGGGAGGGCCTGGCGGAGCCCCTGAAAGAGGGGTGCCTTCCCAAAGCATGACCCCAGGGACCACCTCTCCAATTAGACCCCACTGCTAATAGCACGTTCAGCTCTGAACACAAGTGGTTAATCCATTAATGGGTATGACACCTCCAGTCACCTCTGCAGAAGGCCCTTAATCTGGTCAGATTGACAGCTGAGATTATCTGGCACAGTGGGAAAAGTTTGATCTTGGAATTATCTAGATCTTTCATAGCTAAGAAAGCCCTGAGACTGTCCACCTCTTGCATCTTCAAAGGGAAGAAAATACCTTCTTTCTCTTTGCCAAACATCTGTCCCCAGTTACTGTACCTACTGTAAAATAATAGAAAACTCTTGAGGACGGTAGGGGGTGGAAGTGGAAGCCTCCATCCTCTGCCTCTTTCATGGCTGCCAAGCCTTCATTCAGAATAAAGGAGGAAGCACTGTGGGCCCAAAGTATCTGAGGGTTTCAAAAATATTTGAAAAAAGTCAAGACTGTATTACACACTTCTCAGCATCGTTCCCTAAAAATACAGTGTAGTTATTTATGTAGTGCATTACATAGCACTTAATTTGCGTTAAATATTTTATGTCCGCCAGAGCTGATTTAAACACAGTAAGACCCTGTCTTACGAAAGAGTTCCATTCTGAGAGAACGTTCATAAATGAGATATGTTCACAAGTCCAACAAAGTGAGTCTTACCTTTGACACACCACACAACGCACGTGGCTCTGTGTCCCCAGCAGCCTCCCAAGGTCACCGCTGCTTTTCCTCCTGCTTCCAGACACCCTGGGCTCCACCAGAGCACCGCCGCTGCGCAAGGCCACTGCGTGGTGAACACTTCCGCGACCGCGCACATCTACGAATGTTCATGATGTGAGGAACGCTCGCAGCTCGAAGGTTCAGAACTTGGGAACTTACTCCACACCGGGGGGCCTGCGTAGGCTCTGAGCAAATATTGTACCACTTTATATAAAGAGCGTGAGCCTTGCAGGACATGGTATCCGTGTGAGTCCGGGCGCACCTTATCGGAGGACACCAAGGCCCCCTGCACCGTCTCTGCTAACTCCACTGTCTTGAGAAAGTTTGGACCGGAATCAATCAGGTGCTTAAATTGTCTTTCGCCTCAGTGTCAGGATGCACTCTTCAAAGCCGTTCGTTAACTTTTCTTTTGATTACGTTCCCCTTACCTTCTTTCCCGTGGCCTCCTGCTGAGCTGAACTCACAGAGTGCCTGAGATCCTACGCTCTACCTACGACAACACGACGGCTTGGCCCCTTGGGCCCAGCGGTGCAGAACGAGTTGTGATAGGTACCATTCCAGGGGAAGACGCTTTGCCACCTTCCAGGACCCCAGCCAGGACTGTGGGCAGCCCTGCTTCACTGAAGTCCTGTGCTGAAGATGTCAATAAAAGCAGGAGTCCATGAGGGGCCTGGTGGTCACGCAACTGGCTTCTTGAAAATGAGGTTTGCTGGTTCCTGTGTGCACCTTGGCTTTGTCTCTCCTAGATTCGAATCCGTAGGAATTCTACAATGGATTAGGTAATAGCGCTGTTTCTTAGGACCCATGTGTAACTTTAGGTGAAAGAAAGGGTTTAGAAAATGTTGAAATAGTCTCCTCATGTGCAAAATTGTCAGATGTGGGATGACAAAAATCTTAGGACAGCACAAGTGGGTCATATTCTCTAGGCCCTACGAGTTGGCGTGGAAGGGCTGAGAAGCTCACTTTCTGCACAGATGGATATTGCTTGGTGAGCCACGACATCACGGCGTCATCCCAAGAACTCCTAGCAGGGGTGTGTGTGTGTGTGCATGCGCAGCCCAGGCCCATGGACAAGCCACACCCTAGGCCTTGTTAAATTAAATCTCATGTCTTTGACTCATTTCCCAGTGACACATGTAAAAGAGAACAAAAATCAGGACACACTGCCCCAGAGGGGTGGGGGGAGATAGCTTCTCTCTTCCTGGTTTGTGCATCACCTCCCTGATGCTGCCCTGGCATCAGGGCAGAAGTGATAGTCACTAACGTCACCGCTTAGTGTCCGCCAAGCCCAAGACCCGAGGCGCTGCGAATCTCTCCCACAGTGAATCCAGATCTCTTTCTATTGTCTCTGGCTGCTGTTTGTTCTGAACATTTCAGTCACTGGGCAAGTGAACACCTTTCCCAGGCTGCACTTAGGAAACCAGAGGACCCCGTGCTGTCCACAGAGCTGCGTCCGCAGGAGCACGACACGGTCTTTATTGTGCATTGGGAATCCCAAAGCATTTTCACAAGTGGAAAAGACCTTGAAAATCATGGCCAACCCCTGTGTGCAAGGAGGAAATTCAAGTCTGGAGGACAGGGGCATTGTCATTGCAAACCCTGGAGCCCGAAAGTGCAGAACCCTGGAGTCAGCCCAGCTAGCACAGGTGAGATGTCACCTGGTGGAAGGACATGGGCCTAGAGCAGGGCCAGCTCTGTCTTTTGCAGCCAGAACAGGACAAAGATGAAAGGTTCTCCCCCCTCCCCTCTTTTCTTTTGAACTGGGGGTTGAACGCAAGCCTTTAGCACCACTCTTTTCTTTAAGACCAGGTCTCCCTGCCACTAAATTGCCCCGGCTGGACAAGGGTTGGTGACTCTCCCGCCTCGGCCTCCTAAGGTGCTAGAATAATAGTTGTGCACCACCAAGCCGTGCTTCTTTTTCTTTCAGTGCTGGAGATCAAACCCAGGGCTAGCACAGGCAGGGCAAGCACCCTCTCTCCGAGTGGCACTCCACCCCTGATGCCGCTTCCTAACGCTGACCTCACTCCTGGCCCCGCAGTCCCTTGAGAAATGTGGGAAAGGATTGCCAAGGTCCCTGTCCTTGTCATCTGAGGCATCATGGGGACATAGGAGTTTGCAGTGAAGACGGCGCCACCTGTGGACTTAGCTGCTTCGTTCTGTGCCTTTGAGCCGCACAGTGGCCCTGAGCTCTCTGCTGACCTCAGCAGAGTTCAGAAGCGCCTGGTGGAGCTGACAGACTGATCTCTTAGAGACAATGAAGTGGGAGAGGCCAGGAGGCTGTCAGATGGGGACGGCCTCAAGGAGGGACCTGGGCATTATTCATGTACTGGACGTCACAAGGCGGGAGAACGATGGAGTTCAGATCTGATCACAGCCCTGTGACATAGGCACTGTCACTGGTCCTCGTCCTGTGATCCAGAGGGCGGAGCACACACTGTAGCAGCCAGGAAGCAAGAGCTGGACCAGCCTGGGTCTGGGTGCTCAGAGCCACAGGGCCTGGGCACCTGACATGCAGTGACTTCCTGTCCCTACCTCAGGCAGGCAATGCGGGAGTGCATGGTCTCTTCCTCGGTACCATTGCCACCCCAACAAGGTCTTGTGTTGCAGGGCAAGGTGGTCTGAGGCACAGCCAGTGGGAGATGGGGCGAGAGACTGCAGGATGCCAAGCTCTGTGCCTCTCTACCTCCCTTGGGGCTCCTGGACCTTGCAAACCCATTTCTGCTTGGGGAGAATGTTGGGGCCCCTCAGGAGCTCCTGTGGGTGCATCTGGGCCACAGGTGGGAGGAATGTGCTCATTAGCAACCTTGGGGAAAGGATGCTTTTTTTTTTTTTTTTTTTTTTTTTTCTGGATGAATAAACAAGCATTTGGAAATAGCCTGAGCCGACACATGGGAGGCCCGTGGCTCAGCAGTTCTTTGGGCTGTGATGCCAGGACAGCAGCCCCTGACGAGCCAGCCAGAGGGGACCTTGGGCTGGGACACGGGGCTCAGGAGTGCAAGGAGACCTCTGCCGTGCAGCCTGGCCGCTGAGCTGGGCCATGACCCATTTGCCCCGCGGCCGGGAGCCTGGAGGTGGGCGGAAGAAGCAGGTGGCTTCTCTCTGGAATGTCATAAAACCCAGGCAAAGCTTGTGCTTTATTTTCAGGGACAGCTGCCAAATTCTTGCCCTTGAAATCATTTTTTCCAGGTCTTTCTACTAGGAAAACGTTTAATTTGAAGAATTAAATGAGGGAGGCAGTGTGAAGACCTGTTTGGGGGGAAACAGAGCCCTGAGACCTCTGATAGAAGAGAGATGCTATACCAGAGCTGGCTTGGGGACAGAGGTCCCCACGAGGCCGAGCAGTGTGGCAGCCCCAGGCAAGAAGCAGGGGGGGGGGTTCTGACACCAGCCTCACTTCCTTCCCTACACACCCCTCTCGCAAAGACCTGGACAGCGAACATCCCTGCTAGGCAGCAGGCTCCTGTGGGCTCCTGGCCCAGTCCCTGCTCAGGCCCCCCAAGGCCACACAGCCCCAGGGCAGGAGGTGACACTGTCTTGACAACTCACACTTAGCCGGGAGCCCTGAACGTCAGGGAGCTCTGAGTCACTCCCTCCTCTTCAGCAGCCCTGGTGGGGGTACGTTTCTGGGAACACGCAGCACAGACAGGACGTGACATTCCTCTGCGCAGTACGTGAGCCGCCCCCTCGGGCGCTAGGCGCTGCAGCCACGAGGGAGAGCAGCACCGCACAGCCCGACTTGAAGTACAACAGGCCTGGGGGGGCGGAGCCCAGGTCTGCGCCCCGCCCTGCCCTGCTCCATGGGGCAGAGCTCAGCTACCCTGCCCTGGAGGAAAGCGGGCAAGGAGCCAGGCTACTCCTCACCTGCCCCTGGCTAGGAGACAGCTCGATGCATGCCTTGCAGAAGCCCAAGACTGCGCGTCAGGGTCAGGCACGGCTGACTGCCTTGGAGACTTCCTCTGGGAAAGCTAAGTGCTGTCTCTGACACATTTGGCCTGCGGGCAAATGTTTGTGCATCCGAATCCCAGAAAAATGTTATCTATTAACAGGACAGTGAACACACAAGCAAGGGGAGTGTGGGCGGAGGCCTCGGCTGGTGGCCACACCAAGGGGAGTGTGAAGGGTGTCTGCCACTGTCACTGCGGAGATGGGACCTCATGGCACGAGACATCCTGCATAGTACCAGGAGGGCACTTGGGGGATGATAAGTTCTGGCCCTAGTAAGAATTGCTGAATTATTATGGTGGTCATCTAATATGGCTGAAGCCCTTAAAACAACAGCTCATCTTCCCAGAGACCACCTCCCCGCTGCTTCTCCAACTCAGCCCAGGGTGTAGTTTCCTTTCACCCTTCCCGCCACTTCAGAGAAGGCCCCAGTCAGCTCCTCAGATCTGTCTAAACGTCCCCCTTAAGCCCCACCCCTGGCAAAGGCCGTAAGAGCCTCAGCCTCCCTTTGCTCCAATCCAGAGAATTCCTTATCTTCCCAAATTCTCTCCGTGTCCTCTAAGATAATGAAGTCCCTTTCCCTTTATACTAAAGCCCCTTTCCCTTTTCCTTCTGCGTGTTTCTCCGCTGCAACACTGTTAAAACCTATCAAGGGACACCGAACCTGGGACCTGGGAAGACATTCTCAGGGGCTGCAGCCATGCAGGCTGCTTTCAGGAAGGGCGGGTGCAGAGACAAGAGTCGGAGCAGAGCTTGGGGACAGCTGGCAGGAGCAGTGGGAGAGGATACAGCAGATGAGTGGCCAAGCTGGAAATGCACCCTGGAGCGAACTTCCCGGAACCTGAGGAGCTGAGTGAAGACAGATCAGGGACACGCTCCCGACGGGCGACGCAGAGGCCACCCTGGTGGCACCTGAAATCTAGTCGGGAGGAGGCTGAAGTGGGGGCTCTGTGGGAGCCACGTCTATGCTCCATGAGGGCTGAACTGGGGTTGATGACAGTGACAGCTGAAGATGGCAAGGGTAATGACAGTAGGGCTCACCCCAGGTTCCCTTCCGAGAGCACCTTGTGACCAACCGCACCACACTAAGCCCTTACCTGAGCTATCGCCTTTGCCATCAGAGCCTCAGCCCTAAGTGGCAGGTGTACTATCAGTCCATCTTACAGATGAAGAAACTCAGGCTCAGAGAAAGAAGGTGACAGCTCACAGTGGCAGTGTCAAGAGGCAGAGCAGGGATTCGCACCAAATGCCACCTGGTGGTATAGCAGAAGTGCTCAGAACCCAGTTAAGCATGGGCAGAGGAGGGAGGTAACCCGGATGTTTCTGTCTGAGTGCCTCAGTGGACAGATGGCAGGATGGGGGCAGGCGAGGAATGTGAGGGAGGAAGAACCTGTTGTGACTGGACTGGCTGGGGCCAGATGTGAACCTGAGCCCGGCTGTGAAGGTGACAGAGTGTGACCAGAGCGGCCGGCCTGAGCTCCAGGTAGAAGACAGGCTGGCTTGATCTACAGGATGGAGCAGGGGAAGATGTGAGGGGCGGAGGGCATGGAAGCGAGGCCTGGGAGATGGCAACAGGCCAGGCACCCCCATGACACGGTGACACGTCCTACTGTGTCTCCACCTTGGAGGAAACAAGTCTGGAGGTGTTAAGCTCTCACTGCCGAAGTAGCCAAAAAATAGAAAGTCTGGGCCTCAGACTGAAGTCGAACTTACAGGCAGCTGCATAGACCAAAAACCAACAGAATTCTCCTGCGGGGTGGAAAGCTGCCTGCTGGGACGGAGACTCCTCCTTGTTCTTCCCATGTGCTCATCTGCAGTGTCTAAGCCTTTGATCGCCAATATGCAATAATTTTACAATAGGCTGGGGAAAAAAAGGAAAAACTTGGAATTATAAACTGGTAGATGTTTTGGAAGATAATTCTTCAGGCTTTACTTTCAAAAGCTGCAAATCTGGCCTATTCTTTGACCCTCTGCTTCCAATTTTAGAAGACAAACAAGCAAGCATAGATGTATGCATAAAAATATCTAAAGCAGCAGAGTAGAGAAAGCTTGGACACAGTTTCCGTGTCCAAGAATAAGGAATGGAAATAAACTCTGGCTCAGTCGTCTAGCTGAATACCATCAGCGCAGCACGAAGGCTACTGCGGTACCATGGCGCCATGTCCTTCCAGCACTCCTGCGGGAACACGGTCGCCCTTGTCACGGGGTTAGGAGGTGGATTCCTCCCCTTGCTGCGGGAGTGGGTTAGTTATCCTGGAAATGGGATCCCAATAAAGAGGGTGAGTTTGCCTGTTTTTTCCTCATCTCCCATGTGCTTGCCCTCTTCCACTGTGGGATGACACTGTCTGATGGTCCCTGTCACACGCTCCTCTGTGCTCTTGGACTTTGCGCCCAAGTACAGAATCATGAGCCAAATGATCGTCCATGCTTATCATTTACCCTGTTAGTGGGATTCGATTACAGCAGCAGGAAACAAACTAAGACACAGGGTGGGTAGGTGGAGATTGTTCCCCGTGTGTCAATGCAAGAGAAAAATAAGCTTAAACATTATCTACAAGTTGGTCTCATTTTGGTAAAAAATCCTACATATCTTCATTCAACCACTTGGCTTTGCAGAAAAGGAACACCACAATCGATTATTGAACTCTCGCTGTGTCTAATGTGCCTCGGCAGAAGCCACCCAGGGTGTGTGTGACAGACAGGAAGCCCGGCCTAGGCAGGTGCTGGTAACACAAGAGGTCTGAAAGTATAAAAGATCTAATCTACCCCCAGATGTCCTGTGACTCCTTTCTTCTTTTTAATTATCTGTGGGTTTCTTTTCTTTTTCTTCTAGTTTTTCTACCCCTAAAATAAAGATGGGCTACTTGGAAAGCAGTATTTACTTTCAAACGATTTCTTTAAACAAAATAAGGGACAAATGCAGAGTAAGAAAAATGGAAATGGATCAGAGTACAGCCCAGGTCCTAGTACGGGAAAAGGCCCTAGGTTTGAACTCCATGTTCTGGAGTTCTGTGGTCTCCTTCTAGAGATTCTGGCTGGGTTCTTCTTGTCCTGCCCTTCTTGGGCAGAAAAAGTGCAGAAGGTAGCAAGATCTTACATTTAGTAACAGTAAGGGGAAAGCACACTCTGCCAATTAAAAGTAGAAAATTACATTCCACAGAGTGAAGGCAACCACGGTGAGAGGGCACACAGTGGCCTAGAGCTTAAGGGCAGCCATCTTTTGCATTGGCCACACCTCCAGATGACATCATATCTAAATCACCCTATGAGAAACCTCCTTGAGCTCTCGTGATAACTGAAGATAGCACTTTCTGATTGGCTTTGGGTGTAGAGCTTGCATCCAAGTCTTCTGCGTCCCTGTGATTGACAGGTCCCATACAATTGCCCGGCCTAGTTGCCATGCCTTAGTCTCCTGCCTCAATCCCAGCAGTGGGGTGTAATAAAGGTGGAGAATGTGCTCCTTCAGAAATGGGAGATAACCCTGAAAGACTTAGTAGGATGAGCATCGAGGTGAACAAAGGAGGGAGGAAGTCTCCGATGACTTTATATAATTCTCTGGAAAACTTTTTATGTCCAGTCACCTTCCTGCCTCAGCCCAGGCCCACATCTTCTGTTGCTTCCTCCTGGAGGTGGTCATTTCTGGGCTGTTCACGCCCCAAACAGAACAGCCAACTCCCCCACACTTCCCTCCAGCCCCTGGTCAGGGGGGCAGACACAGCTCTTACTGGGATTTCTCCTCCCCCTGGTTGCATCACTACCTGCTCTCAGTCTCATTCCAGCTTCTTCCTCCCTCCTCCCTATACACATTTAAGCGATCTTTAAATGTCTCAGACACCAAGCCTTCCTCTCTAACCTCAGGCGACAGTTGGAATCTGCCTCCTCCTCGGCGCACATCTGAACCAATTCACACTTCCCTCCCTCTAGTCCTCGCTGACCTCACCCTGTTGCCATCTATGCCTTCTCGGCAGAGCACCCCACCCCACCCCCTATACCCCTGCAAAATGCTACAAGTCATGAAGCAATAAGCACTCACCTATGCACAAGCATAGACTTGTGGAGGGTTGTATACGTTATCATCAAATTATTTCCTTGGGAGAAGTCCCCAGGAATGGATTCTCTTCCACGTTTCTGAATTGCACCCTAATGCACAGCCCCTCCTCCATCCAACAATTTGGGGGGGGAGTGCCAGTTCAGCCCACCCTGAGGGCAGGGCTGGCACAGCATGTGGTGCCAGGATTGAACTGCAGTCCCTGAGCATTTGCCTAAGTAGGTGCTTTAGACCACTGAGCTATCGCACTGGCCCCAATAAAAATATTTTTAAGATAAGTGGGGGGGGGAGTTTTAATTTTTGTGCCCAGACTCTGCCTATATTCTTTTCTTTTTGTCTCTTAAATCAGGTTATCTTTTCACCAATACAGAATACAGTATTTTAATTTTAAAACATTATGTATGTAAGGACCTTATTCACTCCGGAGTTCTTAGTTTGGTTTTACATGAGTGTTGTTTCAGGTGATAGAAACTGTTTTCTAATTGGCAGGCCTTTCACAAGTTTACAATGGGGCGATTTCTCCCTGGTAAACTCTAGTTCAAAACAGAGCAAGGGTGGAGAGAGCTGAACTTATTTTCTTCCAAGTATTCCAAGCCAACAGTGAGTATGAAACAGAAATAGAAATGAAAATATATGGGACACATCTGTACTGAGTCTCATTAACATGATAGGTCATTTTCTTTTCTTTTCTTTCTTTTTTTTTTTTTTTTTCAGCACTGGGGATCGAACTCAGGACCTTGTGCTTGGCAGGCAGGCTCTTATGCCACTGAGCTATATCCTCAGCCCCTTCCATTATTATTATTATTATTATTATTATTATTTAATGCAGTTTGGGCTGGCCTTGAACTCACCTTGTAGCTCAGGCTGGCCTCAGACTCACAGTGGTCTTCCTGCCTCAGCCTCCTGATGCACAGGGGTACATCACCATGCCTGGCCCTTCCTTTTCCATTCTCATTAAGACAAAAATGGAGTAGTGGAGGTCTCTGGATCTAGAGATGCCCTTTTCTTTGCAGTGGCTTTCAGCAATCTGGGGTCTGGGAATTATCCAGGAGAGGTCTTTGGGGTTAAGGGGAGAGACTTCAGAATTTGGGTCCTCAAAATCAAACATCCACTTCAAATAAAACTCATCATCTCTGGGCTGCACACTCATTTGAGCTACAGCGTTTCTTCACCCACATCAGGAGCAGCCCAGCACCTGCTCTGGTGTGTCAGCACCTGTAGCAAACACTCCCCGCTCCAGACTTGGGGCTCACAGTCTCAGCCTCACAGGTGGCGCACAGCAGCTGACCCCATCTTCCGCTACAAAGAACAAGTTTCCAGCTTCCTTCCCTCTTCCTGCTTAGCTCAATTCTGTTCAGTGCGGGTTCTGGGAAGAACCCACCCTGGGGCTCGCAAACCCACCCCACTCACTTCCTCCCAGTCTCAG
Source organism: Octodon degus (assembly GCF_000260255.1). NCBI lineage: Eukaryota > Metazoa > Chordata > Mammalia > Rodentia > Octodontidae > Octodon > Octodon degus. The sequence continues at coordinate 5,252,293 of NW_004524689.1, forward strand.
GTCCTGGGGCTTCCTGGACAGCTCCCTGCCTGCACACTGATTTCAAAATCTATGTTCTGTCCCTGCAGAGAGGCTGAGCCCAACAGTGGGAGGACTAATGTCCAGGATCCTCCTCCGCTGATAACATCGCTGCATGGAGAGTCCGTGGGGCTTCTTTCCTCTTCCTGGTCCTTGGAGTCCCAAACAAAGAATTGGATGAGATACACAGAAAAGATAGCAAAATTCTAAGTCTGAAGCAGAAAAGAAGCATCCTCTGCAGGGTGACAGCAGCCGATGAAAAGGCCCACAGTACCCCAGTTATTCCCAATTCCCCAGTTATCTCTCTTCTGTGTAAAAAAGGCACAGGGACAACTGTTCCGTGGAACACTCTTCCACTGTCCTATCAAAAAGCTTGTCTGACTAAAATCCCGTCTCCACCATGCCAGGGCCTAGGGCACCCTCTGTCCCATTCAGACACCTACTCTGGGCCCCTGGCCCTGACCTGTCCCTCCAGCCACATGGGCTGCTTTGGGGAACCCTAGACACTGGGCAGTCTGCTCCATGGGAGCCCCTGGGGCTATCTGTCTCTTCCGGTCTGGGCTGCTTCCCATGATCCCCTGGGGAGAGGCCTTCTGCAGCCCTCACGTATGCAGTGCTGACGTTTGACAGAAGCAAAGGAGGGAAGGGAGATGAAAGAAAAGGGAACATGTACTAGGTCTAACTCCCTCGAGAATGCAGTCCTGCCCTGGACATGTACACTGATACAAATGCAAACTTAAAACAACAAAGAATGTAGGACTTCGAGGGGTCAGGACTCACCTGACCCAAGCTGGGGCCCTGATGTGGGCTCCAGACCATACCTGGCCTCCTGTCAGGACTGACAGCTACTCATGGTTCACAGACGTCGGGGACAAACACGCACAGCCACTGAGGTGACCCAACGCCATGATCAGAGGATGGGACACTGAGTGACTTAACCGTTCTGCTCTGATTCACCTATTCAAATAGCACTTAGGAAACAGGGACACGTGGGCAAAGTAAGCTTGTAAAAATAACCCCTACCAGTGCCACAAGTCAGGGGTTAGCTGGACAAGCCACAGAGGCTGCAAGTTGTGAGACGTGGCTTTCAGGCCCAGCTTGGCCTTTTCCTCCTTGTGCCTCGGGGCAGGTAGAACAGGGAAATAAAACAGGAAAAGGGCTGACGAGGAAAATGTCAGAGTTCATAACACCTAGCCCACAGCAATATATGCCGGCTTTAACACCAGACTCCTCCTGGAAGCCTGGCCCAAGTAGGGCATCTTCATGGGTAGCTGCGAGTTCCTGAAAAAAAGAAACCCTATTCTGGACGAGTCTGCAGGTCTGGAAATTCTCATCAGATTCTCCCGCCTGTCAGGACACACATTCCTGGGCCTCCTCCACCCCGGCTGGCGCCACCAAACAGACACTCTGGATCGGAACTCACTGTGCCTCGAGCCATCACTGTGACCAGAGGTCAGGGAGGGGCTCGGCTGGCCACGTCTGCTGCCCAGGGAGGTGGCGGAGAGGACTCGGGAGAGCTGAGTGGGGTGAAAATGAGGGGTTCTGGATCTCGTGGAACCCAAACTTAACACATAGGCTTGTTGCTTTTCTTCAGAGAGACGGAGGAATGACACAAATTCTTTTAAAATGTCAAAGAATGATATAATCCTTTCCCCAGAAAAGGGTGGTCTTGCAGCCATGCTAAGCCCCAGTGGTGAGCCCAGACCCTCAGGCCATCCAGCCAGCACCACTGGGCAGCCGGAGGGGACGCAGTCTAAGCCGGATGGCTTCATAGCCATGTAGGGGCAGATGGGCCTTTGGGGGATGAACAGTGCAGAATTTCCTGCTGGGAGAGCTCTGTGGAGAGGAGAAGGCTGTTCTGGGGGGCAGGGAGTCCAGGCGCCGTGACCTCAGTGCTCTTACAAGTCCAGCGCACAACCACGAGGGCAAGGACGCCCAAAAGGCCACTCAGAGACCCCTGGGATCTTAGTCCCTCTTGGTTGCTACGACTGCCTGGGGGTGGATGGCTGGAGAGTGGGAGGGGGGCTGTGACTTGTGAGAATTTAGGGATGGGAGGGGGGCTGTGACTTGTGAGAATTTAGGGATGAGGTGACAAGCCGACAGCCAGAGATGAGCACGGTCTGCCTCTGTGTCAGGGGGAGGAAGATAGATTCCAGACACTGCCATACCCAGACACCCAAATCTGGGAAGAAATCTGGAAACATTCCTGCCCCTTGTGCTGAGTGGTGCTCTGTCTGTCATGACCAAAATGTGCACAGCCTCCTGTTTCCTTCCTGTCCCCTCCTGCCCCTTCCCCTCCCTCCCATCCTTCCCTCCCCTCTTCTCCTTTTCCCTTCCTCCCTTCCTCCCTTCCTCCCTTCCTCCCTTCCTTCCTTCCTTCCTTCCTTCCTTCCTTCCTCCCTTCCTTCCTTCCTGCTTTCCTTCCCCATCTACTATTGTAGCCCAGGCTGGCCGCAAATTCTCCACTCTCCTGCCTCAGCCTCTTCCATTCAGGGCTCACAGGAGCGCACGCACCATCAGGCCCTGTCCTCCTATACATTTTCTTAAAATACATTTTTGTTAGTCTATGTTTGTAGTACACAGTGACGACACCCCTTGAATGGAATTGGAACATGTACACAACACAGCTTGATTCCTTTTACATCCCATTTTACCCTTTCTTTCCTCTCCTTCCATTTCTTAACCCTCTTCTCCTTTGAGAAAGATTTATCTCCCTACTTATCAGTGTTTATCTTTTATTTTGCTCTATATTTATAATTGCAGTTTCTCATATAAGAGAAGCCATGCAACATTTAAGCTGTGTGTTTGATTTACATCACCTGACATTATGGTCTCAAGGTACATCCATTTTCTACAAATGACTCAAGTTTATCCTTCTTTGTGGCAAAGTAGTACTCCACTTGTGCCAACACCACATTTTAAAAAATCTATTCATTGGTTGCTGGTCATGCAGGCAGCTTCCAAATCCTCTCGATTAGTTGCAACACCTCAAACAATGTAAACTCTATGTGTACAGTTTCCACACCGAGCGTGTTTAGTAAGGACGTGGTAGTTTTCTCCGGAACACTTTAGATTAGCCGTTGGATGAATCCATAAAACCAACCATAAAACCAAGCCCACTGCCTGCACAGGTCTGGAGACGTGACGAAAGGAAAGGAAGGGAGGGTGGTGAGGCGCTCCCAACCCCGCTGAGAGCTTGGGCAGCCCGTAAGGTTCTTGCGCTGTCTTTGCATTGGAAATGACGTCAGTGTAAAAATGCCCTCCTTTTGAAAAGGATCCTCTGAGAAGGTAGGCGAAGGAGCGGAGTGCACCAGGCTTCAAAGGAGAGAGGACAGGGCGAGAAGACAGTGCAAGGGGTGCGAAATGGGGGGCGGGCGCGTGGCAGGAGAGCGCGCGGGGCCGAGAGGACGAAGGACTAGGGAGGAAGGCAGGGAAGGGGTGGACGGGCATAGAAACTGTAGATCCTGCCCAGGGGTCAGTCTTGGAGGAGCGGGGACATTTGCACCCGCGACGAGGAGAGTTTCCTACGAAGCCGGCCACGCGGGCAGCTGCACAGCGGCCACAGGAAGCGATCACCCTTTGAAAATGCAGGGGCTGGAGAGATGGCTCAGTGGTCTAAAGCACCTACTTAGAACAAGCTTAGCAAAAGCATCAGGGACCGCGGTTCAATCCCCCAGCACCACATGCCAGCCAGCCCTGCCCCCTGGTGGGCTGAGCTGGTCTCTCTCTCTCTCTCTCAAATAAATAAATAAATAAATAAATAAAATTAAAAAAAAAAAAAAAAAGAAAATGCAGGCAGAGGCTGTGAATCAGCTCAGACAGGGGCGCTGCCGGCTCCACCCACACCCGCCTACTCTGCAACAGCCCCGCCCACGCCACCCGGGGAAGCCACGCCCACACTGAGCACCGTCCACGGTTCGCCCACATCCAGCCCTATGCCACGCCCACTAGCCTCCTGCCTCACCTCCCAGCCCCGCAGAGGCCCCGCCCACTGCCACCGGCCCCCGCCCACGGCCACACCCCTGCTGGCCGGGCGGGACCCGGGTGTGGCGCGCGCAGCCGGAAGTGGGCTGTGAGCTCACGTCCCCTCCTTTCCCGCGAGCCAGCCCGCTTTCCGCTTTTACCTGTAGTTTTTAGGCATTTGGAAGTTTTCACCGGCGCATTTCTGCGGTGGCACCTTCTTCTGGTCTCGCTTTTGCGCTGCAGCGCTGGACCTTGTCTACGCTGGCCAGCGGGTCCAGACCCGGGTTCTGAGCGTTGCGGTGCGCCGTCTGCACTGGGGCCGCAGGGCCCGGTGCTGGGGCTGCAGGAAACCCCCGGGACGAGGTGACCCATGCCCCCGCGCGCTGCACTGTGATTCCCACGAGCACCCCACTTGTGTCCCCCACTCCAGTCCAAACAGGTGTCAGGTCAGGCGAGTGGACAGAAAATGTAGGCACCCAAACACGAGCGCTCTAGATAAATACCATTTTAATACAGTATTTTTAAAGTAACAACTCACGATGAACAAAATATCAAAAATGCATATGAACACGGGGTGGTGGCAGGAGGGAGGCAGGAAACCGAGAAGACCCCACCCATGGTGAAATCATCCTTCATGCCTCCCCGTCTAGAGGTTCCTAGGTCACAGGGAGGAACCAAGGGCCGTGGCTCGCGCGCAGCTTTCCATTAAGGAAGGGCTTTTGCTTAGAAAATAGGTTTGTTCTCACAGGATGGCTTGGATACCAGCTGCCCTCCCTGGGGCAGAAGGTGGGGACCCAAAGTCTCTGTGCAGCGCCTGGACAGGGAGCCCATGTGAAGTCACGGTTGGGACATCCAGAAGTGGAGGCTAGAGGATCCCAGCCGGCAAGAACTTGCAGTTTTGGCACAAAACGTGCACAAGAGCCTTTGTCTCAGGCCCCGCGTCCCCGTGTCCCCTGTTTAGCTATTTATTACGCCGTTTTTAAGAAAGAGGGTATATGGAACTTGGGGATCCTGGCCTCAGCCCCCTCATTCCTGCGCATAGCTGTATGTTCCCCTCTATGGCTGGAGCAATAATGTTGGAAGTTGAAGGAAAAAGCTGGGTTAGCTGTGGGTTCACCCTGAGGAGCAGACATACACAGCCCTGAACCTTGTATTTTGGGGGCTCAGTATGGCACTCTGGAGCCCCCTTTTGCAGCTTTAGGACAGGAGAAGTTTCATCAGGTGGCACGGAGTTACTGCAGGAGGAAGGAACAGGCCCCTGAGGGACCACTCCCTTTCACCCCACCCAGCCATCTGATGCAAAGCCACTTGCAAAGATGCAACATAAAGGGGCGGATATCGAAGCTGTCACTCATGACCCCCTCCCACACATTAGTCAGCATGACGTACAGAAATCTCCCTGAGGTTGCCTGGTGAGGGTGTGAGCCCAATCCTGGATTCTGGCAAAGACTAGGGCGGGCCGGTGTTGCCTGGGTGATGTGGTGGGCTGCTCCGGCCTGGGGCCCTTCATTAAGGTCCACTCTGGGTTTTGGCCTGGAGGCCCACTTCACTCAGTGTACCCCACCTTGGCTCCCATCCATTAGCCCAGGGTGCCAGATGACAGGGGCCTTTTGAATTCATGGTGGGCTGCAGACAAGTTCAGCCAGCTCTGCTGTAAAAGCCTGAACAGAACAGTGGAGGTTAAGGGACATGGGACGGTGGAAGGCTCTCCTGTTCGCCTTCACCTTCCCAGAAAGCCGCCTGCGGGTGAGAGGAGTGGATTACAAACTGACTTAGGAGATTCTGCAGCCTCTGGTGACTTGACAGGCTGCACCCTGGCACCTCCTAGGCAGCCTGAGGGCACCCTGGGTGCCTTTTGTTTGTGGAAGATGAACAGACTTGGCACCTGGAGGACCTGCAGGGTGGGGGAACTCCGGAGCAGAAAAGCCTGGACACCTGGGCACAGGTGGTTGGCATCGGGAGTTCAGTCCCTATGCAGAGGAGGAGCTGGGGACCTCAGACCCCCAGACCCCTGCTGCAGACCTCCTGCTCATGCTGGGTCCCTGGCATTGTCTAAAACGGACCCTTCCCCGCTGCAGAAATGAAAACCTCCTTCCTGCTAACGTCAGAAGTCCAACTGTAGGTTGTTTAAAACAGCGCTTTCCTCTCGTGATGGTTCTCTTTCATGTTCAGTGACTTGAAAGGCTTCCTCATCAGATAGTTTAAAAATGATAAAACTCCTAAAAGACAAAAGTCCCTTCACTTCTTCTGGCTGGTTTTCTGCAAGTGCAGCCTGATCCTCTTAGGATATAATCAAATCAGGTTCCATTTTTTTGTGCCTTTGTACTCCAGGAGGTGGGATGGGTGTGTTCAGAATTCCATTTTGTACAACCCTGGACTCTGTGAAAGAAATATTCAAAGCAAGTGTCACTCGTGGGCCCTAGACCCAGAACAGTGTCAGTACCAGCATCTACTGAAATTGCTGAGTGAGGGGACTGACCGGTGTCCAGAGAGGGAGTCAGTCCTGGTCCCAGTCCTGGGGCCACATCCTGAGTCTGTCCTGAGAGACTGAGGCAGACCTGGGGGTCAGGATGTCCCTAGAATATGATACTCATCCTCTTTGATGATTTACCAGCTTCTAGCTTGTGACGATCACATCATTTATTTATCAATTTGTAAACCGTACTTTATTTCAACCTTGCATCATTTATACTATGCAATAGATGATATTCATGTTGTAGGAAGTTAGTTTTACCAATCAGGACCAGAGAGATGATGTTTAATTGATGGAAGAAAAATACTCAACATGACTTTAGAAGCTCTGGTTTGCATAGTAGTAATTTAATGTTGGTTTCAATGCTCTGTTCCCTAAATCTGCCAGTGTCCGTAGGTGACAAGGTTCCGTTTTCTCCTACCCTGGGTTTCTACAGGGCTTGGAAGGTAATATAACTAAATTTCTTTCAAAATGTTCCAGAGGGTAAGCAAGTGAAGCTGTAAGATGGGCTGATTGGGCAGAAGGATTATTTCGAGCAGAAGTCAGCTGAGAGAATCCAGACAGGCGAAGGCTGGGGCCCTTCCCTCCGCTGCCCGAGGCACAGCATAAATTTCAATTGACAACACTCACCCCTCCCCACCGGTATCCAGTATCCAGAAGGGGTAAAAAGCTTTTTCACCAGACACCAGTTGGTGGATCTGTAAACACATGGGCTGGGAGGCTGAGGCAGGAGCGCTGCCTAGACGATTTAGAGACTTAGAGATAAATCCCCTTTTGTTTTTTTAAAACCTGCCTCAAGGTGAAAAAAAAAAAAATCTAGAAAGGGCTGGGTATGTGGCCCAATGCAATGCAAAGGCCCAGGCTTCAATCCCTAGTCCCTTCTCAAAGCAAAACCAAACCAACTAAATAACCCTGATGGTCTGGTAGTTCCCTGTAACGGGTTATATCTAGATGCCCTCCCCCAAGCAATTCAGTGTGGGGCTTTGCAGTTAGAGTTCTCAGGGGATTTGAAGCAGTGAAGGCCAAGCTGAGCCTGAGAGGACAGAGAGGAGGGTTTTTCTCCCTCCTGTAATCTCTAGAGGAAAACTCTGCATTCCTATCATTTCTTTTGACTTACAAGATTTTATTACATGATAAATGGTTGAGGACTGGATAAATAGATTTGGGGGTAGATAACTCCCATTTATCACCGGCATACAGATCCATTTGAGAATCCTCCCATTCCTGCTGGCAGTCTCCCAGGCACTGGGGGCTGCCTTTGGAATGTGAAGATAAGTGATAAGTAGCAGGTTTCCTGTTTCCTGTAGGGACCTTTGCAGGCAACGGATGTGGAGGTGGATGCTGATGCGGGTGCCTTCCGGGAGAGTTTTCTCCAGGTGACTTGGCTGGCTATTGTTCCTGGGATGCTGTTGACCCAGGGCTGCAGGGCCGGGACAGTGCAGGGGGGAAGTGGCTTCAAGTCCTCAGGCTGTGGAGGAATGAACCTCAGAGAAGCTGAGAGTCTTGGTCAGCAGTCCCCCTCACCAGCCTCCTGCCTGCCTCTCCTGCTGCTGCTGTGCCTGCTCAGCCCTGAACGCTTCCTCCTGAAACCGCTTCCTTACTGCCAAGAACCAGCCTACCTCCTGAGGTTCCATCCTACGAAAGATATCCAGATGGCAGTCCGTCCTGGGGACACACAGTCCGTCCTGGGGACACCCAGTGTTTTGTCCCTGGGTAAGGAGACAAGGGAGGGAACTGGGATGTCCTATCCTCAAAAAAGTGGAGCCAGCTCTACCAGCAAGGGTGGCTGATGTGATGGTCAGCATTTTGATCCTCAACGCAAACGGGTCCCTAACCCTAACCCTCAGGCCCACTGCTGCAGGACTAGAATCTCAGCATTCAGGGGACTGAGGCTGGAACATTGAGTTAGGGCCCTGGGCTGCAGAGCAAGACAATATTTTAACAGAGGGTCAAGGGAGCCAGTCAGAGCCAACGTGGAGCAGAGGTGCAGGAAGATAGACAGCCAGGAAATCATGCAGTCCCAGAGCCGAAGGTGGCCCGTGGAGAAAACATGCTTTCTGGAGAAGCAGGGGAGGAGAGGAATCACAGGGTGGGGTAGAAACTGGAAGTGAGAGAGAACAGTGGCAAGCTGGGCTCTGAATACCCGAGTAGAGACCCTGGCTGGGCGGGACGTGTTGGGATCTTCCTCCCTCAGGAGGATTTCAGAGGCGTCCAGGAGAGCTGTGGGATTCAGATTGCATGGTCACAGGCGACTTCTTCCCAGCGAGGGAGACCTGGGCAGCCACTGTGAAGGGCCTTCAGGAGGGGCTGAGGCTTCTTAGGATCAGTCTCCTAGGTATAGATGAGCAGAGAAAGCCAAAGGGTTCTAGGGGCTGAGCCCAGGAACACAGCAGCGAGGGGCTTCTGTGCGTCCCTAAAGCGAGAGGCCCAGGACACGGGGCACTATGGTACAGTGTTACCTGGAGGCTGGGAGCAGGGACTTCCTCCTCTCTGGCTGTTCCGCTCAGAGGAAATGTGGCAGCCTGGCACTGCGGATGGATGAGCCAGAAACTTGACCTCAAGAGGAACAGGCTGCCAGTGACAAAATGATGCCCAGGACAACTGGAACTCAGGGCAAAAGCTTCTGCTGGTTTTGCCATCTGCAGCCCCTATCTCTGCCCTCATGGTGACAAAGCAATTGCAGAGAGCTGCCGTGGGTGCTTTCCCATACCCTTTCCGGTTGCCCTGCCTTCCTAAGTGTCCGTGGCCTGGCTAAGGGCCTGGCTGTCTCTGTATTAAAAGCACTACAGATTCATAGTTATGCTGATTGTATAGATGGGTCCCTGTGCCCTTTCTGAGGCAGCTGACTCTCACTCTGGGACAATGCAGCACCTAGCAAGCACCTAACAAGCACCAAGCATGCACAGTCCTGGCTGGGCCAGGTCTCTCTCATGCATGGTCTCTCTGTCTAAATTAACTACATTGACTTGATCATTTGTAACCAAATCTGGACAGGTCCAGTTGGACCAGAAAGGTTGCCACAGCTGTGGGGCCTGGGGCCAGGGGAGCCAGCTCAGGCACCTGGACCAGAGGGCTTGGTGGGGTGGGGGCTACAGGACCGGGGACTTGGGCAAGGGGTGCACAAGGGACCCATGAGTTGTGGTTCCCAGGGTGCAAGACAGTCTCAGAGCTCCTCCATGTGCTGCAGAGTGACTGATGCATTGGAAACTGGAAACCCATAGAGCCCTCTGGGACCATGATGGAGAGAGGAGGGGCAACTCAGGGGTTCTGGGGTGGCCCTGGAGGCTTTGGGACGTGCTGAGGAGAAGGAAGGGGGGCGGGCTCCTAGCAGGAAAATGACAAGCGTTTGAGTCATCGCCTCAGGCTGCCACAGAGCTGTTTCAGGGCTCCCAGGAAGGGCTCCCAGGAAGTGGCTCCCAGGAAGTGGCTCCTCGCCCCCAGCTCCCCAGCAGTGTCCTCAGCTCTGGGGTCACTGCAGGCTTTCTGCTGTGACCCCCCATTCTGTCTTTGTGCAATGGGGAAAGGCTTCCCTTGGGGTGGAAACCAGCTGGCTTGGGACCAGTCTGTCTTTGGAGCTGGGGTGTGGGGTCCTGAGAGCTTCGTGGGTGGTGTCAATGGTGTCTACTTCTACTCAGTAATCGCTTTTTCGGGAGCAGGTGCTGTGACAGTCCCCACTTCCAGCTGGATGGAGGGGAGACCTAGGAGCCAGGCAGGTGGACACCAAAGCCTCATTTCCGTTACCCAGCCTAGAGCCTGGCTCCATCTCTCGTGGTCTCCCCGCCAAGGGACCTCCTGGACCCCATCCACTGGAGACTCCTCTCCCCTGCCAGCAAGTCCTTTCTCCTGAACACTGACAGGGGGCCACCCTTCTCCTGGGGAAAGAGGGGTACTAGAGAAGTCACCAGAATCCCCTGGAAATGTCTCCCCACCCATGACCACAAGAGTAGCAGCAGTGTTGGAAGGCAGGGAGGGTCCCACTGTCAGAAGCCGCCAGGACACCAGCTCAAGGGGACTGATGTTGAGCAAAAGCTTCGGAGAATGGAGCTGGGCACGGAATTCAAGTCACGAGGGAGGCAGGTTGAGCATGACCTGGCTTGGCTTCTTAGACGTGGGCGACTGTGACCTCAAACCAAAGGCTGCTCCCTGAGACCAGGAAGGGGGCGACAAGATGGGTTTTCAAGATTTAGAGCCGCTTCACTCTCTGCGCCACTGCGGCAAGAGGCTGGTGGAAGCGCATGTTTCTATCGTGGGCCCGTGTTTACCCGGCACCTAATGAATGCGGGGTTTCCTAAGCACCGGGAAGAGGGAGAAAGAGGAGCCATCAGATTCTGCACGCCCTGAGTTAGTGTAGTGGGCGAGGCGGCCTGTCACAGCCACGCAATGAGAGTTAGCTGGGGCTGCGGAGAGGCAGGCGTGCGGCGAGGAGCCAGCCCGGGCAGCGCGTGCGCAGGCGCCGTGGCAGCGAGAGGCGCGTCTGAGGGTACGGCCGGCCGAGTGGCTGCCAGCGCACGGAGGACAGGCCTGGTGAAGACGTTGCAGGCGGAGGCAGGGCGCGTCCTATTGGATTGTATTTCAAGTGCTTTCCGGTATCAACCACAAATCCTAAGCAAGAAAGGAAAGGGCGCTTCTGGAAAGTCCAAGGGAGAAAGTGCGGGTGACTTAGATTAGCTGGAGCGATTGCCACAGAGTACGGAGGGATTCTGAATATTTTGGGGATGAACCAGCCGGCCTCAGGAATCAACTGGGTTTGGGAGTGAGGGAGGTGGCAGCTCTCCTGGGTTCCGCTGGACCACTGCGTGGCACGGTGTCCGCACGACGGGGGCGGCTTGGATGACGTCGGCTGATGGATGGTTCTGTGGTTGCGAGGCGAGGGGACAGGAGAACTTCAGAGTGATCAGAGATGGAGCCCAGGACCAGCACTAGGAGGACCTGTGTCTCATACGACGACGGGAGGAGGAGTGAGTTCCGAGGGTAGAGCTGGGGTGGGGTGGTCCTCATTCTGGAGAAAAGGAGAGGGAAGATTGTTTCTAAGTATTTGGGGAGCAGGACCGGCCAAATAGCTCAGCAGACTAAAGCGCCTGCTTAGGCAGAGTGCGGTGAGGTTCGATACCCAGCGAGCCACGCCGGCCCTGGCGTGGTGGTGTGCCCCTGTAATCCCAGTGCTTGGGAGGCTGAAAACAGGAGGATCACTACAAGTCCCATCTGTGTAGTGAGACCCCACAGACCCTGTCTTAAATACATTGTGCATTTGTTTTGTCTATGCTATTGGCGTTGTATTTGGCTTAATATAAGAAAAAAAAATGCCCCAATAGAGAACTGTGCAGAATCAGCTTCAGCTGATTGAAGGACAGAAAATTTGGCCACTGGTGGGCTGTAGGTAACTGTCTTTCAACCCTGAGATTTTCTTATTCTGCTACTAATTTGTGTCCAAAATAAGGAATGAAAAATGAGATTTGAATGCAAAACCATGTAACTGGACCCAGTCTTCAGACACACGCGGCAGAGCTCCTGCAGAGCGCAGGGCACAGGTACCTGCAGGCGGACAACCACGGACAGACTGGCCCCGGCCCCGTGCATCGTGGCTTGGAGTCCCTCGCGAGTCAGTCAGATTCTGGTCACTTTAACAAGCACCTCATATAGTGACCTTCTAGGCTCACAGCATCAGGGGCTCGGGCTGTGGGCCGCTGACTCTGTTTCTCTGGGTCCTGCGGGAAGGAGATGACGCATCATGTAGTGTATGGGGCCGCATCACTCACTTCACGGCCAGGAAGTGAGGGAGAGGAAGAAGAAAGATGTAGGGTCCCCTTTGGTCCCCCTCCAAGGCACCCCAAAGACTTAAAGACCTCCCCTGGGTACCACCTCTGAAAGTGTCCAGCCCCTCCCAATAGGACCAACCCTTTAATGCGTGGGCCCATGGGACAGTGAAGACCCAAGCTGCAGCATGGCCCATGTGTGGGTTTATGCTCTTCCCAGATGCTCAAGTCAGCAGTCACTTCCGCATGTCCCCCTGGACAAAGCCCAGCCCAGGAAGCTGTCCGATGGGCCGCACCAAGCAGTTTCTGCTGTGCACCATCAAGTTCCTCTGCCAGAGAACTCAGCACAACCAAAAGCGTGACACAGTGAGCTGTTTGCCCTCTCTCCAAACACCTCACTCCCATGCCTTTGCCACTGGGAGACTGCCACACATTCGCCGTGGCTTTTGCTGTTCCTGCAGCGAGGACTTCTGTGTGCACCCAGGGGCTGGGTGCAGGGTACATGGCGCACTAGATGCAGCTCCCAAGAGTGGAGGGTGTCGGGCAGCATCCCCTGATCACAAAGGGCAGGATTCAAGCCAGCTCATGGGCAAGGGTGGGGTCCAGGCAGAGCCTCTGGATGGAAGGTCAAGCTGTAGGCTGTGGCGAGGGGCAAGCCTGCGGAACAGCAGAGGCAGGACAGCCTCCTCGCAGCCCGGGAAAATAAAGAAATCAATCTGCCCAGTTGTCTTCATGCTGTAAACCCTGCTGTCTCTGTAGTGCTCAAAGGTCAAATTCCAGAGAGGAGGGTCTCACTGGCACGGCTGAGCCACACCCCAGGGGAGGTGGCCAATACTGGTGGCACCCTACCATGAGGGACAGGTCACTCCTCCAAGGACAACCCATGGCATTGTGGGAGTAGGAGCAAGGTGACCATGGCCATGAGAGGAGAAAGGAGCTGCACATCCTTCTGTGCGGTCGGGAGCAGAGTAGGGTGAAGCTGAGCCTGCCACACAGGTGGGGGGACATGCCCAGCAGAGGACACAGGGAGCAGGGAGCCGGCCCTGGAGGGACCTGGAAGGGTCGTGTGCAGGGGCTGGAAAAGGAGCCCACGACATGGCGTTGGATTTTGTTCTAACAGAATACCTGGACCTGCATAGCTAATCAGCAACAGAGATTCATTTCTTATAGTTCTGGAGGCTGGGAAGTCCAAGCAGGAGATGGCTTCGCCCTGTGAGCTCCCTATTGTGTGGTCTATGGCAAAAGGTGGAAGAGAAAGCACGGTGTGGGTGAGATGAAAGAGGACCAACGTGTCCAGCCCAGCGATAAGGGTGCAGCCCTGGTGACCTCTGCACCTCGTAAGGCCCCACCCCCACCATGGTTGCCTGGGGAGTAAGTTTCCAACACATGGTCGTGGGGGTCCACATTCGCATCACAGTGCCGTAGAAGGACCTTTCAAAAGAAAACAAGCTGCACTGTTTCATTTGGAAGGATCGCCCCAGCTGCAGGGTAGGAAGGAAACAAGTCGGACAGAGCCCAGAGTACCATGTGGGCTCAGGCGGCAGGGTGGGGATGGAGCGCATCAGGTGGCTTTTGAGCACGAATGAGACACAGATCCATTTTTTACTCTTCTCCTTCGCTGTATCAGGCGCATCATCTGCTCCAATCTGCTCAGAGTATAAACTGACCTGTCACCCAGCACGATGACTGACAAGTGAGCACCATCAGAGCCGGGTGGGCTGAGGTTCAGTTATTATAGGAAGAGAAGACGGGGTGCGGAGACACAGAGTGGGAGTCCTGGAAGCCCTTCAGCAGAGGAATTTCAGGGACCAAGTCTTTGGGAGGAGAGAGGAGCCCGGGGTACCTGGCACCTAGGTGGGAGGGCCGGAGAGACAGGAAGGAGAAGGAAACGCCACGTGTCCAGAGAAACAGGTCCATAGTGCAGAGCCGGGCAGGTCCGTGGGCACAGCTGCCTGCGCCCTGCTTTGCTCTCTTGCCGGAGGGAAGTCAGAAGCAGACTCACAGGTCTCGCAGTGTCTCCACTGAAGCCAGTGAAGAGAAGGAAACCCCTGGAAAGAGTGTGGGGCAAGAAGGCGGAGCTCGTGACTAGGAATGCTCCCTCCTTACCGGCGCAGGTGCACCCTTTGCACAGAGGAAACGGCGTTGCTCACAAAGGCATTCGCAACAGCCCCAGACAGACTAGCACACGTGTCAGGAAGCAGCCTCAGTGTGTGAGAACGGGGATCAGAAGCTGCGCGCCACGGGGTGTGTGCCCAGAGGGAGGCTGTGCAGCCGCCGAGAACACGAGCAGTCTCCGTGCGTGGACACAGAGCGGTGCCCGGGATAATGGCATGTGTGATGTGATCCGTGTGTGTTGTGCATGTGTGCGTGCATGTGTGTGTGTGTGTGTGTGTGTGCGTGTGAAAACAACGGTATAAAAATCTGGGCTTGTATGTGCATTGAAATTATCTGAAAGGATATGATGCTAGCAGTGTTTGCATATGAGAATATGGCTGGGGTGGGGAGGTGCTCCTACATGTTTAGGGGATTTCTACTTTTTTTCTAACTATTAGATTTCTTGTTTCTATGAAAATTGTATCAGGATTCACTAGAGGAACAATATATAGATATAGATATAGATATAGATATAGATATAGATATAGATATAGATATAGATATAGATATAGATATAGATATAGATATAGATATAGATATAGATCGATAGATAGAGAGAGAATATAAGATGACATAAGATCTATAAAATAGGCTTACAGAGGCCACTGCAAAGTCAGGGTAGAAGAATGCAAAAGGGATCCTTGTGCACTGAAGAGCCAGAGAAGAGTCAAAATCCAAGGGGCCGGGGAGATGGCTCAGTAGGATAAGCGCTTAACTGGCAAATGCAAGGATCTGAGTTCAATCCCTGGTTCTGCCCAAAAAAAAAGCCAGGTGAATCTTTACCAGGAAGCTGAACAGGCTTAGCAAAGCACAGGGACCGCCGTTCAATCCCCCAGCACCACATGCCAGCCAGCCCCGCCCCCTGGTGGGCTGAGCTGGCCACACACACACACACAATAAATAAGTTGGAAGACTGAAGGCTGAAGGAGCTGGTGAGCCTGTCCAAAGGCAACGGCAAACACTGGCCCCTCTTACAAGACAGGAGCAAGATTTGTTCCCTCTTTCCCTTTTTATTCCATGCAGGCTTGTTGGTTGGTGCCACCCACACTCAAGGTGGGGCTTCCCTCTGTAGAAAGCCCAGTGTCCAGACACACGCAAAATTGTGCTACATCCAGTAGGTGTTTCTTATTCAAATTGACACTACGATTAACTATCACAGGGATATATAATTTCTATAATTAAAGTATTAATTAATTAGCAATACTATTTTAAAAACCAGAGTAAAGACTCATTTCACAGCCCGTAATTGGGCAGAGGGTACTTGCCAAATACTTACAGCAAATACCACACTTGCAGACACAATGAGACACATTCTTTTAATGCCAGGCATGAGATATGCAGCCCATGCAACTGTGTGATGGGTTCAGGCCCCAACCTGTGCATTAAGACCAGGAAAGGAAACACAAGGTATAAAAATTAAGGAAAAACAATGCAACCATCAGAGTTCACAGGTGATATGATCACGGGAGAAGTTCAAGATGATTTTGGAACTAGAAGAGTTATCATAGCTGCTGGATTTCAGATAAACACATAAAAGTCAAGTACATTTCCATACACAGGCAACAAAGTCATTAAAATTACAATTTGTAGGCCAGGCATGATGGTGCACACCTATAATTCCAGCACTGGAGAGATGGAGGCAAGCCTCTATATTGTTATATAAATTCAAAGCAATACCAGCCCAAACCCAAAAGCAATTTCTGAAGGACTGACTAGATGATCCTGAAATTCAGATGGATGAGAAAACAGGTCAAACTTGTTAAAATCACTTGAAAAGAGACAAGATAGAAAGTTGAGGAACTTTCCTTCCTAGACATCAGAATTTCTCTCGGTTAACAGAATTTAGTACATATGGTGTTTGCTAAGAATTAGACCAAGAGACTAACAGGGCAGTGCTCCCAAATAAGCGCCCCACACATCAGATGTCATTTTTTGTGATAGAAATGGCAAGAGTCCCCAGAACCCTGGGTGTGCCGTGCCAGCACCCTAACTGGGTGTGGTGACATGTGCCTATAGTCCCAGCACTGGGGAGGCTGAGACAGTATTTTATTTCTTTAAATGGCACAGTAGTGGGGCTGGTGAGATGGCTCAGTGGTCTAAAGCACCTACTT
>NW_004524689.1:5269464-5270765 GCF_000260255.1 Octodon degus
AAAGCACAGGGACCGCGGTTCAATCCCCCAGCACCACATGCCAGCCAGCCCCGCCCCCTGGTGGGCTGAGCTGGCCACACACACACACATAAATAAATAAATAAAATTTAAAAAAAATAAAAATAAAAATAAACGACATGGCAACCAGATATGAAGAAATGGTCACAATTATAGTCATTGTATTTTTTCCTGTAATTTTCAGTACTCTAGACATCCCTAAGTTTAAAAACCTAAAGCTCTAGAACCAGGTCTCTCAGTCTGACCATGTCACCTGGAAAGTCTATTGTCCTCTCTACATCATTTTTCTTCTTTGTTAAATTGAAGATTACGTTAGAGCAGGGGACACCAACTGCTGTGCTTTGTGTCTAGATGTTCCTTCCGAATCTAGGGTTAGCGAGTGTAGATTAAGGATGTGGATCATGGAAGACCCACCCTGGGCATGGGTGGCACCACTCACAAGGCTGGTCGCCTGGATAAAAGAAAAAGAGAAAGATGGAAGGCAGCCTGCTGCTACTGCTAGCTGCCTTCTGCCTACATTGCCATGACCTATTTCTCTTCCATGGTGCCTCTCTGCTATTCCGCTCTGCACTCAATCCAGCTATCAATAGAAAACTCTACAAACTCTGAGCCACAGTACAGTTTTCCTCCTCTAACTTGTGGGAATTGGGTACTCTGTCTCAGCATGAACAGAAATAACTAAAGCAGATTTTGGTACCAGAAGTGGGATTATGGCTGTGATGTAACCTAGCTATGTGTCTCAGGAGCCTTTGGAACTGGTTTGCAGAAGAGTTTGGGAAGATTTGGAGATGCTAGATGAAGAAGCAGGCTTAAAGTGCCTTAAAATGTACTTGATGGGAGGTTCTCATCGGAGCTTGGAAGACCAGAATGCTGACAGGAATATTGAAGTGAAGAGCAACATCACGAAATTTTGGTTAGAAGCAAGGACCGCATTTGCTGCTGGCAGAACAGCATGTGCATTATGCTTTGGCAGAAAATTTGTCTGACCAGAGACTTTTCCTGAGACTGAGATTAAGGGCAATTGACTAATCTGGCAGAAGAGATTTCAATGCAGTGTAATGTTGAGGGAGTGGCATGGCTTGCCAGGGACTTTAAGCCAGATCTATGTTGAGATTAAAGATCACAGAGCCAGCAGAATGATTTCAAAAGTTTTGAGTTTGACCAAAAAGGAAGCTCTGTTAAAGTTGCAGACTGCAGGGCTGGCGAGATGGCTCAGTGGGATAAGTGCTTCCCTGGCAAGCACAAGGGCCGGAGTTCAATCCCTGGTTCCGCAAAAAAAAAAA
>NW_004524689.1:5270865-5274383 GCF_000260255.1 Octodon degus
AAAAAAAAAAAAGAATAATCTAAAGTTGCAGACTGCCAAGATGGAGCAGAGAATTTGGTTGCTGAAAAGGAACAGGACAACAGAAAATGTAGCCTGAGGACATCAACAAAAATAGTAGAACTCCAGCCTTTGCGGCCTGAAAACTGCACAGATGAAAAACTGCTTTGAGAAGACAGCTCCAGAGCACCATGTTCCAGAATGGCGGGGGATTTGTTCCTCAGGATGGGTTTCATAGAGCTCAGCAATCCAGGCACTTGACCCCTGCAGCCAAGAGAGAAGGAAGCCTGTTTACTCTTCCAGATGGAGCAGACTTTGGCATCACCTATGTGGTGCTGATTTTAGTGTATACAGACTGCAAGAGTTGTGGGATCAGAAAGGCTTCCACCCAAATTTCAGAAGAAGGCCTGAGAGCCCAGGCAGTTTGTCCCTGAGAGAGTAGTGTGTGAAGTTGTGAGTGTGAGGCCAAAAGTATCATGGGAACCCCAGAAAGCTGCAGAAGCCAGTGATACGGAACATCTGAGGAGTCACAAGGGACAAACAAAGCCATCCCAAGAGAAACCATGAGCTACAATCACTAGCAGTATTGCAGGGGCAGGACCAACCAAGCCCTTTGGAATTCATATCTTGCCACAGATTGCCCTTGGTAATGTATGTAGCTCTATGAAAGTTAATATTCCACCTGTTTAGGCAGGCACAGGGATGGGGGTTCAATCCCCAGAGTGTCGTACCGGCCCCACCTCCACGGTGTGCTGAGACAGCAATTGAGACTGGGCATGGGGGCATGCGCCTATAATCCCAGTGTTTGGGAGGCTGAAAACAGGAGGATTACTATGAGTCTGATCTGTGTAGTAAAACCCTGTAGACCCTGTAGTAAATACATTAAAAAAAGAAAGAAAGAAAGTTAATAATCACTCTGCTGAATTTTGGTCTTGTTTTGGTTCTGTTTCTTTCTGCCCCTCCCCATTTGTACCTTTTATTTTATTTTACTTTATTTTATTTTATTTGGTACTGGGAATCAAACTCAGGACCTTGTGTACACCAGGCAGATGCTTACACTACTGAGCTATCTCCCTGGCTCCATACATTTTAGAATAGAAATGTTTATCATATGCCATGCTATTTTGGAAGCATTTGACTCTCTTTTCATTTGTACAGGGGCTCACAGAATGGTCACACACACCAGCAATCCCAGCACTTGGAAGACTGAGGCAGAAGGATCATAAGTTTGAGACCAGTCTGGGCTGCCTAGTGAGAATTTGTCTCAGGAAAGAAGGGTTGGGTGGTGGACTGGGGGTGCTGCTCAGTGGCAGAGCACTTGCCTAGCATCCACAGGACCCCCATTCCATCCCTCATGCCACAAACAAAAAAGGCAGGCCAGTAGGGACAGTTGATCAGGCAGGGTGGGTGTAAGTGATGAATTTCTGGACACCCGAGGCATCTTCTCAACTGTACCGACTCAGATGTGGGGAGAAAGCCTTCTGGTTTCCTCAGGTCCCTGCTACTCCAGTGCACCAGCCTGTGCTCCACACCTAGAGATGAGAAAATGAATGCTGATTGTGTCATTGCCCACAGTGGACAAACAGAAGGAAAACACGGGTGGCAGATGGTGACTGGGCTTATTCGCAATGTAGCTGGCCTGGTGCACACACCAGAAAATAGTAGCTTGGGTTGCTTCTCAAGTGAGTGAGTGTTTCCAACTGTAAAAGGGACTCAGTGCCAGGTATCAATTTTATGACCTTTTCCTGTGTGTAAGAACTGGAAAAAGCCAAGGGGAATCAGGAAGGCACCGCTTCCAGCTACCCGCCTATAGGATTCTGCACGGATAGGGAACTAGCGAATAATTACATTATGTCGGTAATAAAGCCTGATATGTTCATAATAAAAGTTAATGATTAGGTATATACTTTCCTGCATTTCACAAGAGTCTAGACTGAAAATACTAAAAGAAATCCTTTTGTTTCCTCTTTAGAACCCATGATTTTAAAGTCATTTCAGTATCAGCCTGAAGCGATTAATGCCTCTCTCTCTCTCTCTCTCTCTCTCTCTCTCTCTCTCTCTCTCTCTCTCTCTGTCTCTTTCTCTCTCTCTCTGTTTTTTTCCTCCCACCTGAACAACTCCACTGAGGAAAGCCCTGCTAGGACTCTCACACAACTCCAAGCTGTGAAGCAGGTTTTGAAATCTTAAAAAGCTAAAGCACCAAACCATAAATGCCGGAGACAAAACATTTCAGAAACGAGAAAATAGCATTTTTCCTTAGAGGCTTTTTTTTTTTTTCTTTTTGTATTTAGGACAGGGTGTACAGGGTCTCACTGCCTAGATAAGACTCCTCGTGATCCACCTGCTTACAGCCTCCCAAGGGCTGGGATTACAGGGGCGCAACACCACGCCCAGTCTCAGTGCACGCTGGGGGGCGGGCTGGCAAGGCAGGCCCAGGGATCGAACCCCGGCCCCTGCGCCTGCTGGCAGGCAATTTAATCCACTGAGCTATTTGACTGGCCCCTCTGAGAGAGTTTGAAGCTCTCATCTCTCTCTAAAAAATCTAAATGCCTTCTTTTTTATTCTTTCCCCCAGTGGAAAGAAAGCAAATAGGAAATCACAAGTATTTCTATCGCGTTACAGAGCTTTGTTACTAGAAAGACTCTGCCATCCACCTTTTAACTGCAGGGAAGAAGAGAAAAGCAAAGCTCAGAAAAGTCCGATGACTTCTGCGAGGTCCTGGACTTCCAGCCCCTGAAGAGCCGACAAGGTCCAGGCTGGCTCAGGACGCCATGCCTGAAGACCAAGCACTCTCTTAGGTAAAACATAAGTTTTTGCACGTCAAAAGAAATCACCAGGGGCTGGCGAGATGGCTCAGTGGTCTAAAGCACCTACTTAGAACAAGCTTAGCAAAGCACAGGGACCGCGGTTCAAATCCCCCAGCACCACATGCCAGCCAGCCCCGCCCCCTGGTGGGCTGAGCTGGCCACACACACACACACACACACACACACACACATAAATAAATTAATTAATTAAAAAAAGAAACCACAAATTTGGAAAAAAATTTAGCGGACTGTCCCTCAACAACGGACTTACATCTAGAACATATGTAGAATTTTTTAAAAATCAGGCCCTCAAAAGTCAAAGACCCAATCCAAGAGGCATCTGAGATGAATACACACGTCTCAGATGAAAAGTACAAGAAAAGAAGTCCAACATCACGTGTCATTCAAGGGTGCAAACTGAAACAACACTGAGATTCCATCTCACCCCAGAAAAAGTGCCTGTCATCAAGGGATCAGCCAATAACAAATGCTGGAGGGGCTGTGGGGGAAAGGAGCCCCTCGCCTTTGTTGGGGGGAGCGCAGGCTGGTGCAACCTCTGTGCAAATCAGTGCGGAGAGTCCCCAAAAAACTAGGATTAGGGTTCCCATTCAATCTGGCTATTCGCTCTTTGCCGCATCTCCCGCAAGAATGAAGACCATTCTTAGCAATCAGACAGTCGACATTCCAGAAAATGTCGACATCACTCTGAAAGGA
>NW_004524689.1:5276308-5278996 GCF_000260255.1 Octodon degus
GGGTGTGGCCGCTGCTCCTGCCCTGGGGCAGGTAATTTGCATTTCAATGTAAGGAGGGAAGAGAAGCTAGCTGCTTGAGCGGCTGCTATTCCTTTTGCGCTCTTGCTCTTTGCTTCCGCCATAAAAGGCTGCTTTCTGCTAGGTGCTGCTCTGCCTTGGACCCAGCTCAATATGAACTGAAACTTCCAGTAACTGAGCTAAGTAAACCTTTCCTTCCTTCATTTTGGGTGTCGGGTATTTGTCCCAGCAACCAGAGAAGAGTAACTAAGACATAGGCGCCTTAATCTACTGAGCTATCAGATCAGCCCATGAAAAAATTATTAAAAAGTAATCTCATTTATTTAGTACACATGCATTTATTGAGCACCTACAATACACCAGGCTTTGGAACCCCAGCTGTAATGGTGGCTGCCCTCAGGGCCAGAGGCCCTGCGAAGCCAAGGTGGAGCCAGGAAGCCTGCCAGGTGGGTCGGGGACTGAGGCTGGAGACTGGGCTTAATCATGTGCAGTGTGAACCAAGCACCCTAACCTTGAGGGGGTGCCACTCTCACTTCCTGTTTTCAAGCTCCCAGAAGTCTGGGAGTCTCCAGGGAAACCAGAGCTGTCAAATGGGTGATCTGGGATCCTACAAAACCAAGGTATGGTCTAAAAGTGGGAGGTCACAAGCTGGGCTTGGTGGTACACTCCTGAAATCCCAGTATACAGGAGGCTGAGGCAGGAGGGTTGCCATGAATTCAGGGCCAACATGGGCTACATAGTGAGACCCTGTCTAAAAAACAAAAAAAGTGAGAGACAGGCTGTTTGCCCAGAGGGAGGGACACAGCCAGCATGAACCCCGGAAACATGGGACGCAGAGCAGGGCCCAAAGGGACACAGGTGACACTGGGTTCATGTCACCTGTGTAAGCCTCCATGTAGCCACCTTCCTGCTTCTGACTGAAAGTCTTTTATGGGACAGGAAGAAGAAGTTGGGACTAGTTTCGTCCAGGGCATTCACAGTTTAATTCACAGTGTTCAGATATCGAGGATCAGTTCTGAGATCAAAGCACAGGGTGAGGTGGCTGCCTCGATGGAATCGGTGGCCTCCGTGGCCGTGCCCCAGACCCTTTGGAGAGCAGAGGTAAAATACAAGGATGAAACATAAAAATCAATTGCCATGTCACCGTCACCAAACACAGTGTGTTGGTCGCTGAAGGTACGATCACTGCCAGAGTTTGTTCACGAGGTGACTGTGCGTGGAGACTAGAGAGCCAAGGTCGCAGTGTCTCCTGCGAACAGGGTTAGGGACACTAACACTCTAAGGTCTGGAGAAAGGGGACTGGAGGGCAGGAGGCACCTGGGACCTGTGACCGGGTAATCACGCCGCACCTGCTGTGAGCACTGTGGCCCACGGACCAGGTGTTGCCGAGACCCCTGACCTCAGGGATTTTAAAGCCGGTTATGAACCGGGTTTTCCATGGTCTTAGCAGCCTCATAGACCACCACCATCAGTGAGGTGGCGATCACCCCTCTGGCCTTTTCCCTGGCGCGTCTGCGCATCCGCACCTGCGCTGCCTCGGTCACCGAAGGAGACCCCGAGCGCTTACTCACACTTTACTGATTCTTCCAGCCTGGGTTGCGCGTGCGTGTGAAGCTTCGGTAGTGTCCCAAACTGCACTCGAGAAAGACTGTCAAGCTCTGTATCAACACCTATGGCTTTCCAGGTCGCTTGCTCCTCCGATGCCTCCCCTGTCCTGGGTGTAAGCCCCTGAGCAGGAGAAAAAGCTCGAGAGCACAGATTCGGAACCCTGCCCAGGGCTGGCCCCCAGCTCTGCGTGGGTCCCATGCGACTTTTTTTTTGTTTTGTTTTGGCTGGCTCAGGCTGCCTTAAGGGTGTGTCTAGTAATGCAGGTGGAGGTGGGATCGAACCCAGATCTCCTGGGCCTGACTGCATTTGCATGAGCAGGCGCTTAAACAACTGAGCTAACGGGCAGGTCCCCCCATGAGACTATGATTACGTGGTCAAATCTTCCCGCGCAGCCGCGGTTGACAGTTTTGTCTCTGTCTTTCAAATTTTGTTTCTTATTTTTATCAGTCCACGATTGCATACATAAGGATGACATTCGTCACAGGGAGCTGGTTCCTTTCACGTCTTGGTCCCCTTCCATTTGCAAAACGATCTGTCTCCCTGTTTCCTATGCTCTGTTTCTGCTCTCAACTTCTTAATGTACAAAGAACGGGGTCTTGCATTTTCTTTCTGTTCGCCCCACAAACTGTGCTGCCAGGCACGGTGCAGAGGCCGAATCTTTCCGGCTTCGTCTGGGCAGCTCAAGCCCATGGTTGCAGGATAAAGCCTACGGAGCCGGCGCAAAATTAATGATGCCCAATGCTGTTCCAATAAAACTTTATTGACAAGCACAATCTACAGAACAGAGTCGGCCTTTGAGTCATAGGGTTGCTGACCTCTGAATGAGTGCCTCAGTTTCCCCGAAGGTAAAATGGAGAAAACACTATTATTCATCTCAACAGGCTGTCCTAAAAATTACTGGCTGAGCACAAATATGCCATCTAAACAGTGTGCATTATATATTATCTGCTGTATTACTCTTTAAAATTATTTTTTCAGGGGCCAGGGAGATAGCTCAGTAGAATAAGCACTTGCCCGGCAAGTGCAAGGGCCTGAGTTCAATCCCCAGTTCCAGGAAAAAAA
>NW_004524689.1:5279131-5282163 GCF_000260255.1 Octodon degus
AATGTATCTCTTTAAGCCATTTTTAAGGGTGATTTTTAAGGGTGCAGTTCAGCAGTGTTGAGTATATTCAGACTGTGGTTTAACTACGACCATGACCCAGCCACTCAGTCCTGTAGAACTGAAGGTTGTACCCATTAAGCACGAACTCTGCTGCCTCTCCCCAGAATCTGGCACCACTGTTCCACTTTCTTCTCTTTTCTTTCTTTTCTTTTCGTCTTTGAGACAGGGTCTCACTATGCAGTTCAGGCTGGCCTTGAGCTCCCTTTGTAGCCCAGGCTGGTCTCCAACTTGCAACGATCCTCCTGCCTCTGCCTCCCAACTGCCGGGATTACAGGTGTGCACCAGTACACGGGGCTTCCCTGCAGCCCACTGCTCCAGCCCCTCAAATGGTGGCATCTCCTGCAACCTGCCTCGTGTAACCTCGGGTCCTCCAGGGTCACCTACGGGGTAGAGCGGGCCAGAATTCCCTTCCTTTTCAGGCCAGGTAGTATTTCACTGTCTTAGTCACTGTGGGCTGTGCTGATTTTGAAGGTGTCCCCCCCAACCTTGTTTTAACGCTGGGTGTGGTAGAACATGCTGTGATCCTAGCCCTTGAGCGGCTAAAGTAGGAGCGTTTGTGTGAGTTCAAGACCAGCCTGGCCTACAAAGTGAGCTCAAGGGCAGCCTGAACTACACAGTGAGACCCTATCTCAAAAAGACGAAAGAAAGAAAGAAAGCTAAAAAAGAAAGAAAGCTAAAATGAAAGAAAGAAAAGAAAGAGAAAGAAAAAGAAAGAGAAAGAAAGAAAGAAAGAAAAAAGAAGAAAGAAAGACGAAAGAAAGAAAGAAAGAAAGAAAGAAAGAAAGAAAGAAAGAAAGAAAGAAAGAAAGAAAGAAAGAAAATCAGTTGAGCACATGTTTGAGGACTTCTTTCTGGGCTGTGTCTTCAGCTTCGCGAGTCTATATATCTTTATGTCAGGTCCACATTGTTCTGAGGAGTGTGGCTCGGCGACACATTTTGAAATTGGGGCGCATGGAGCCATTTGTTTCTTCTCATTCGAGATTGTTTGCATTACTCAGAAGTTCTGGAGATTCCAAGTGAATTTTAAGACGGATTTTCCTATTCCTGAAAGAAGTATCATTGAGATTTTACTAGGATGGCAACGAATCTGGAGACAGTACATTTATTTTCTTAAAGATTCACCCACCTGGCACACCGAAGTGGTACTTTGCTATATTTTATTTTGTGTTTCTTTTATTACAAATGAGGTTGCCTGGCCTCCCAGCTGCAGCCAGGGCCAAGGCTGTGTGTCTCTCCTTTTGCAATCGCCTGCTATCCTTCGGCTACTTTTTGAGTTTTAGTGTCGCTGCATAAAGTATACTAAGACTCTTGACTGTTACTGTTTATACCTACATGTCCCCCCAAAGCCTCGTGTACTCAGAGGTAGCGGTTTTGCAAGGTGATTGAGTCCTGGGGGCGCTACAGCTACATGTGGTATTAGGAGGTGGGGCCTGCTAGGAAGAGGCGGGTCGCTGGGGTGTGGCCCGGCAGTGTTTCTCTGCCTCTCCAGCCCTCCCTTCACGCTCTGCCTCCTGCCTCCAGGACCCAGCAGCTCCCTTCCGCGGTGCCGTCCACCAGGCAAGGACTGAAACCTCTCAAATAAAGTTGAGCCAAAGCACACCTCTCCTCCCTTACATTGTGAGTGTCAAGTATTGTCGCCCAGCAACACCAACAAAAAAGTGACTGAGACATTAATACTTCCTTTTTTAATATAAAAGTCACCAAATAGCCACTGGGCACTTCTTTAATCCAGACGCTGTATGTATATTGGTCACAAGGCTGAGATGGTAAAAAAAAAAAAAAACAAAAACAAAACGAAACATACTCGGCCCTTGAGGGGCCGGAAGTTTGACAACCACCATGAAAGGCTGATCCAGATGTGGACTTATAGATCAGGTTAGTGATGATCCAGATGTGGACTTATAGATCGGGTTAGTGATGATCCAGATGTGGACTTATAGATCGGGTTGGTGATGATCCAGATGTGGACTTATAGATCGGGTTGGTGATGATCCAGATGTGGACTTATAGATCGGGTTAGTGATGATCCAGATGTGGACTTATAGATCGGGTTGGTGATGAAAGGCAAGGATGACAGTGCTGTCGGCGGACCTGGTCAGGTGCGGGTCTCCTCGGAGGCTGCGCTCAGCCAGGGACAATGGAGCTGAGATGCTAAAGCAGGAGGAAGTCCCTAAGGATGGTGTGCTCGGAAGGATAGGGCTGGAGAAGGTCCTGGCATAGGTATTAGCAAGCGCAAGTTCCCAAGACCAGAAAGACCTGGGTATATCCAAGAAAGGCAAGAAAGTGGTTCCAGCTAAAACCGAAGTCGTGGGGACATGGATGTCAGGTTCTGGGCAAACAGGAGGACATTCAAAGGGCCGGCCCACAACTACAAGAGCCTTGTCTACAGCTGAGTCAGAAACCATGCGGGCTTGGGGTCAGGGCTCCTGTCTTCTCTTCCCCGCCTGCAGCTCTGCCATTTTCTGGGATGGATTCACCACCCACAATCCTGGTGGTTTCCTCGACTGGTTCATTCATTC
Organism: Octodon degus; assembly: GCF_000260255.1. Taxonomy (NCBI): domain Eukaryota; kingdom Metazoa; phylum Chordata; class Mammalia; order Rodentia; family Octodontidae; genus Octodon; species Octodon degus. Next base: position 5,281,711 of record NW_004524689.1, read on the forward strand.
TCCTGGTCATTCATACTTCAAATACTTGCTGAATGTCCTGCGATGCGCAGACTTCGCTCGAGGAAGCGAAGCAGCAAAACCAGGATCCCTGTCCTTGGGGCCCGGAGAGACAGACCCTGAGCCAATGCACAAGTAAGTCGGCTACTGTGCATCCCTGGGGGCAGAGTGGAGAGCTGGGCAGCAGGACTCCGAGCAGCCCGCCAGAAGCTGACCAGAGGACTGGGCCGGGGGGGCCTCTGCAGCCTGATGGGACAGTTTTCACTTCTCTTAAGCTCAGGACAAAGGTAAATCACAGGTGACCAGGGGCCCCAGAGGACTTGGAGTGGGGGAGGCCCCTCTGGCTTTGTTATAGACAATGTAAGAGATAATCGTGCTTATCCAGGGGAGAAGCAGGGGCCTCTGGACTAAAGGTGGAGTCGGGGACCACAGAGTCCAGGGTGCCGGGGGGGGGGG
>NW_004524689.1:5283193-5297145 GCF_000260255.1 Octodon degus
CCAGCCCCTGAATCAGCTTCTAAACCATCACAAAAACAATCATTTCTGACGTCCCTCGCACAATTTTGAGCCACAAAAGAAAAAAAACCAATTACATCACCTAGAAAATTAGTCCTTTGTTTCGCAGCCAAAGGTCAAGGTTCTCGCTGAGAAGTGAATGGCTTAGTGCTTTCAAACACAAGGCTCAGAGAATAAATATTTGTCACAGAGGACAGGAACTCACTGTCCACAGCTTGTTTACCTTGTCAGGCAGTTACCTGGGGCAGAGAGTCCGTGGTCCGCTTCCTGTCCCATTTTTCTCTTGCCCAAGACTTTGGGCAATTGTTTATTTGACAGAGTGTCTTGTCTTCTGGGAATAAAGTCACATGAGGCTAAACAAATAAACTGCCCCGTCCTGGTATTCCTGATTTCTGGAGAGGGTCAAATTCCAGATGTTTGCTTAGAAAGATCTCACAACAATTAGGAAGAGAAAACAGTGCGTTCATCTGCAAGAGACCAGGGAGCAGGTCCACCAGTGGCTGCGGCTTGTGCCGCTTTGTGTCTCATACGCTGGCCAGAGTGAACATGAAATTCTATAACAGCCACAGGTGAACAGTGGTCACAAACACAAACCTGCCCTGTTTTATTGCTCTTGTCTTGGTTTGTGAAATGTGAACGTTAGAGAAACATTGGCCCAGCTGGTGTGGACCTGGTCACGTATTGATTTTGGCTGCTTTCAGCTTTGATTTCAGAGTCGAACACTAACAGGCTCAGGCGATTGTTACATAAGCCACTCTGGGCCCCAGCCAGAACCTCAGCCCTGTGTCTTCCAGCTCCCCCGGTGATCCTGCGGGTAGGGCAACTTCTAAACCTGTGCATCAGAAACTTCAGGCCAGGATAGGGAGATAGCTCGGCAGTCTAAGTACCCGCCTGGCAAGTGCAAGGATCTAAGTTCGATCCCCAATACCGCATGCCGTGCTGGCCCCAGAACCTGGTGTAGGCACTTGCCTGTAATCCCAGAGCTGGGGAGGCTGAGACAAGAGGATCACTATGAGTCTGAACTGTGCAGTGAGGCCAAATGTCAAATAAGTAAATTTTTTTAAATGGAGAAAAAGATAAAAAAGAAAGAAAGAAATCATAGGCCATGCTTGGGCCCCTGAAGGGACAGGAAATGTCTATAAACAAACCAGTGGGGCAGGGGAGATGGCCCAAGGGTATAAACGCTTCCCTGGCAAGCGCAAGGGCCTGAGTTCAATCCCTGAGTCCGCAAAAAAAAAATAAATAAATAAACCAATGTTGAAGTGCTGTGTTCGAATCCTCCAAAATCCCCATCCTCACTGATCAGTCATTGCACACTTGTGTGCAGGTAGGAGGATCAGGTCTGATCTGGATCTTTCAGCATGCCTTCCCTACAATGCTAAAATCCTAAAAGCTCACCAGCAACTCTGCACTGTGACACGGTAAGCTGAACTTAGGTTGGGCCTTTGCTCGACTTGTATGTAGCTTAGTATTCAATTTGGTCATCTGTATCTCTCCTCATTTTTAATTGATTGCTGACCTTTGGCAGCTCATTAGTGGCATTTTAATACAATACATACGAAGGACATTAATGATACCGATATTTCTTCTGTTTTATAAACCCCAGACCACCCAGTGCTGATGTCCTTGCTTCTGAGCTCTAGGTATGTGATAAGTGCACCTCTCTTAAACATTTTTTTTTTTTTTTTTGGTAGAACCGGGGATGGAACTCAGGCCCTTGAGCTTGCCACAGAAGCACTTATTCCACTGAGCCATCTCCCCAGCCCTCCCCTCTAAACTTGATGTGGTAAGCCCCGGCCCACCTAGCTTTCCAGACTGTGGCGGAAAACTCACAGCCATGTCCCAAGACTCTGAGAGCCGCGCTTGGCCTGTCTTGGCCACTGCGAAAGCTTAGAGTGTACATTTGCCTTGGCCAAGTAGGCATTAGGTAAATATTTACTTAATGAGTAGAAAATCCACATAGAAATTATTCTCAAGCTGGGTGTGGCGCTGCGCTTCTGTAATCCCAGTGCTCAGGAAGCTGAGGCGGGAGGATTTCAGGTTCATTAGTGCTCCATAGTGAGTTCAAAGCCAGTCTGGATACAGAGTGAAACCCTGCCTCAAGAAGTAAAAATAAAGAGAAAAATTACTCTCCCCTGAATTCTTTCTAAACTAAAACGAAGAAAACCCTTCTTATTCTGCCAGCCTTTCACTCCCACAATTATCCTAATTTTTCTCTAAAATATTTTCTTGATGTATAATACACTATAATTTAAAATATAAGAGACCAGATATGGTGACACTTGCCTGTAATCCCAGCACTGGGGAGGCTGAAAGCAGGAGGGTCACCACAAGTCCAAGCTGCACAATGAGACCTTGCAACAACCAAATACATTAAAAATAATACTAATAATAAAAAAAATATGAATGCTGGGCTGGGGGTATAGCTCAGTGGTGGTGCCTTTGCCTGGTCCATACCAGGCCCTGGGTTCAATCCCCTGCACTGGAAAGGAAAAACAAAGAAGAAAAAACAAAACCAAAAACAGATTAGGTGGCACATGCCTGTAATCCCAGAATTTGGGAGGCTGAGGTATAAGGGTTCCTACTTTGAGCTCAGCCTTGATAATTGATTCAGCAAGACCTAGCCTTAAAAATAAATAAATAAATAAACAAATAAATAAATCAATAAATGGACTTGGTATGTAGCTCAGTGCAAATTGCTGGATTCAGTCCTCCCTGATATTGGTAGGGAGGTAGGTAGATGATAGATAGATAGATAGATAGATAGATAGATAGATAGATGATAGATAATAGATAGATAGATAGATAGAGATAGATAGATAGATAGATAGATATGATATGATATGATATGATATGATATGATATGATATCCTAGGTTGTATACTAAAGTAAGGACATGTAGCTTTACTTCCAAAACCCTTTTTGATGATTTTATAAACTTGCAGCCACAGCAACACAGCGAGGCATTGCCGTGGTTTGAATAGGCCTCTCTGACTGCCTGAAAACGGCTGAAAATGGAGTTTACTACCCCGCTAGAATGTGCAGCACAAAGCCCAGTCTTCCTAACCCACCAGCTGTGTCGTCCACCTCCACGTGGCTGGGAGGGCCCTGCAGAGCGCACGTGGGGGACGTGCGGTGCGTCAGTTCCAGGGGTTCTCTCCTGCTGCAGAACCTCCTCTACGTTCTAGTTCAGTCGCTGTTGGGCTGCACTGGGATTCAACCCTGACTCAAGTCAGGAACTGTGAGGCACTGGTGGTAGAGATTAGTGCCTGAGCTAAAGATTTTGAAGCTTTCTTTTTTCAAAAAAGTAGGTTCTCGGGCCGGCCAAATAGCTCAGCAGATTAAAGCACCTGCAAGCAGGTGCAGAAGCCAGGGTTCTATCCCAAGGGCAGGCTGAGATGGCAATTGAGGATGGGCATGGTGGTGCGTGCCTGCAATCTCAGCTCTTGGGAGGCTGTAAACAGGCTGATCACTACAAGTCCTATCTACTAATGAAACCCTGAGCACCCTGTAGACTCTTCCCTAAAATGCAAAAAAAAAGTAGGTTCTTCTGTGATCCATAGACACCCCACAATCACCAGCGCTTCAGTTTGAATCAATTGGCTCCCAAGCCTGGAAAGGCCGAGCTGGAGTCCCCACTCAGGCAGTCTGGCTCGGCTCCTCCAAATGAATGTCATCTTTTGGGGAGGAGGAGGCCACTGCAACCTCCCTGTGTTCCTTAAGCTCACCCGGAATTACCCTCTCAGGATTCCGTTAAAAATGAAAAAGCTCAAAGTCGAACTCCAGCCTGACCAGTAAGCAGCTCCGACCGTAAGCTCCTTCTGGACCAGTTTCCTCACTCAGACAGAGAAGAGCTGGGATTTCATGAGGTTGCTTCCGGCTCTAGCCACCCGTGCATCCCATGTCACCCCACCCTGCCGCCAGTGGAGGGCTGGTTCCATGCTGCTGGGCCTAGTGAGGGGACTCAGATTTGCCCGCTCCAGCTGGCCGGCTGGGCCGTGGTGTGGATGATGTGAACTATGGGGTTGAAAAGGTAGCAAGGTAAAAATCATGAGGTGGGCGTGGGGTGTAGTCGGTCACTCCGCGTCGTCCAGCGTCCTGGCCAGTGGCCCTAAAATGGAGAGGGAACCCTCACAAGCCCCATGATTTCTCTTGCTTTTGCTTTTCTGACCACTTCAGAAGCTGCATAGCTACACAGGACTGTCACGTTGGCATGGCTACAGAGAGCACCTCAAACCTATGGGCACTATGGTAACAGTTCCTTAGGCTGTTTTTCAGGAATTCAGGGGTGGCTCAACCTGCTTGACACCACTGATCCTGTGTACCAGCTTCCGGCAGTCCAGAGGCTGATGTTTTCATATCAGAGAGACAAGACCTCCCCCTCCCTGCACACCTCCTTACAATGAGCTACAAGGTGAACACTGAGAGCCCACGCTCTGGACACACACTCAGAGGGAGGACAGACGCTGGACAAGGCCGCTGACCCCAAGGAGCTCCGCACAGAGCAGGGGCACTCGGCAGCTGCATCCCCTTGGGGCCCAGAAGGGTTAATCTGAGACCCGAAGGATGGTTTCCAGGGTTGAAATGTGTCCCCCAAAAGATACACCGAAGTCCCAAGCCCCAGGCCCTGTGGACATGGGTTTCCTTTGAATAGGATGCTGCCGATGTAGTTAGTTATGATGCAGGGTAGTTAGTTATCATACCAGGGTAAGGGAGGCCCTCATCTGAAGTGACCAGTGTCCTTGAAGAAAGAGACACCCACAGAGGAGGCCATCTGAGGACCGAGGCAGCCAATGAGCAATGCCTCTGCAAGCCCAGGTGACACTTAATGTGCTGCTAACTTCATCGGCTTGGGAGCTGCCCAGGGGGTTCTTAGGGAAGCGCATGCATGGGTGAGCCTGGTGGGCCATGGCGCTGGGGCCTGGGGCTGAGGGCTGGCCCCTGGCCCCTTCTCTGTTGCCGTTTCCCGTCTCTGCTTGCCAGCTGTTTCCACGAGGCAAGCAGCTCTCTTTCCCCAGGCCCCTCCACCATGCTGATGCTGCCTTGGGGCCAGCCTACCATGCAGCCCTCTGAAACTGTGATCCAAAAAAACCCACCGCTCATCTTTAAAGTTATGCGTGTCAGATGTGTGGCCCCAGTGACAAGAAGCAGCAAGGAATGGCAAAGGTCAGCAGCAACATCAGGGCCTCGTGGGAGCAGGAAACGATCCTTCGGTGGAAATTTCAGCCTGTGCGTGGCCCCTGCGAGGACCTTGATTTGGGACTTCTGGCCTCAAGACTGCAAGACCATGAATCTCTCGGTTTGTACCAGTCTGTGAAGCTTTGTTTCGGCAGCCACAGGAAGCTTGAGCCAGGGCATAGGAGCTGCGCAAAGACTGGGGAAGGGGATCCTCACCGGGGGCAGTGTTAGCAATGACTTTGAGGAAGAAAAACCTTAGTGAGTTGAAGGAATGGAAAGAAAGGTCACCAAGGCCCTGCCCTTTCTTTCCAGATGCTGAGAGGAGGGAACTTAGCTGCTGGTAGCAGGGATGGATGGGTGTTTGTGGGGAGGGTACGCACACGGGGAGGGTGCGCACACACCCAGCCTGTGAGAATTGGCTCTGCTGCCTGACCTGGAGGGCACAGGGGTCTGCACTGAGGTGGCACGGCGAGGGGCAGAAGTGGAACATCCTAGGGTGTGTGCTGGGGGAGAACTAACTGGACTGGGGGTCGAACATGGTGTGGCCGCCCTGACAGAAAGAGCACATATGCTCAAATTAGGGACAGTGTTTTTCAGTGAGGTCTGTTTTCAGAATGGTCATGGCTTCGGGACAGATCCAAGCAGGTTCAGGTGGGGCCGGGGACACAGGTCCAGTGATCTGATGTCACTTCGCTCTGTCATTTCTTTTAGTCACTGGAACTTTGCTGTGAATGACTTGGCTGATTCCAAAATTCAACCACACCTCCCCTGCCCTCTCAAGAGCAGCCCAGCCCTTGAGGGTTTCTACTATGTCCTTTCCATTGCTGGGGCAAAATACGCGACATATACAAGTCAAAGAAGAAAAGGTTTGTTTGGGTTTGCGGCTTTGGAGGGTTCCATCTGTGGTTTGCTGGCTGTGAGGCTGAAACGTCACGGTGGAAGGGTACGATGAAGGAAAATCGCTCAACAGCCAAGAATCTGAGGGCAGAGGAAGAGCCGAGCAAGAGGAAGGGGCTGGGGCGGGACGGCCGCTTCCAGGTCATGCGACAGATCGCAGCCTTCCTCCACCTGGCTCCACCTCCTACGGTGCATTCGCTGTGGCTCGTCTGTGGATTAATCCATTCTTCAATCCATGGTCCAAGCATCTTCCAAATTTCCCACCTCTAAGCATTGCCTTTTGGGGATATTTCTGATCAAAGTTGTAACAATGGGCATAATCATTTGAATGATTCTCCTGCCCCTAAAGGAGAAACCTGCTTGAATATGTGATGCCCAGTGTGTGGGTAAAGCCTTCATCCTATTTCTTTAGAGCTGCAGCCCATGAGCTCAGGTTCAAAGAACTCGCGCCAGTGTGTGTCAGAAAGACTGGCTTTATCAAAGGCTGTGTGCTTAAAAAATAAATAATAAGTGTATTTTCCCATCCCATTTAATTAGGAGCTTCATAAGGTCACTGTGGCTGTGGGTCTCATTACTCAAATAATACAAAGCCGGAAATTCCCAACCGCTGTGACATGGATGTGCGCCTCATGACTCCATCTTTCTAAGACTTAGGATGGTGTTCATGACGGTAGAAAGAGAGCCTAACTTGGGTGGTGGGGGCTGATTGTAGGAAGAGAGGTGGAGATGGCAGGAAAAAAGCAAACAGGCGCTAAGTTCAGAAACAGAACTGCATCCTCTCTTTAAAATGATACTAACCACCATGCCTCTCCCAGGCCCTCGCTTCTCACTCTGCCGAATGATCTCATTGCCCTCCTTGGATTTATTTATGATCCACATTCAGTAGGTGTCGTGGATTAGATCTCAGGTGTCCCCCCAAAGTGTCCTGCTCAGAGGGCCTTTGGGAAGCTGATTGGATCAGGGGGTTGTGAATTTATCCATGGATGAGCTCCCGGCTGAATGTACAGCTAGGAGGGGGAGCTAGCGCTGCTTCTTGGCTAAGATCGAGGTAGGGGGTGGGGCCTCGTGGAAAGAGGGGCTCGCTGGGGGTGCGATTGGAAGGATGTACTTTTTTTTAGAGACAGGTTCTTGCTATGTATCCCAGGCTGCACTTGAACTCATAAAGTTCAAGATTACCCGAGAATCACAGGCGTGTACCTTTGTGCGTGGTAGGAAGGAAGTATTCTTGTTCCTAGTCTGTCTGTCTGTCTGTCTGTGTCTCCTCGTTTACAACTTCTGTGAAATGCGCAGCTTCCCCCCGCCTCCTGATGCTTCTGTTGTAGAACCAGCTGACCATGGACTGGACCCGCTGAACCATGACCCAGGTTATCTCTCCTCTAGGCTGTGTGTATCAGGTCTCATGCCCCAGTCATGGAGAAGCTGACTCTTAAACTGGGGACCCCTACCTCGCCAGCACTGGGTCCCATATGGCCTCACACTGAGTCCCCTTCCAGCGAGGTGTCTGCAGCTGGAGGCTCCTGGATGTGACGGGCCCTGCACGGTCCCCAGTGTCCCTCCCTCCTGGCTTCTCCCCTGAGTTGCCTCAACAGGAGGGTACCACGTCCCACCCAGCCTCCACATCCTCCCCTCCCCTCAGTGTGCCATCAAACTCCGAGACCCTGTCCCCAGTCACCTCACATGCATCCTCCAAGAGCCACACTGGCTCACTCAGGTGGCTTCCTCACACCCGTGTGGTTCCTGGCCATGACCTGGCCACTGGGTTCTCGGTGCTGGTGCCAGGGTACTCCCAGGAGCGACACGTGGCTCCTTCCTTAAGCATAATTTACATCCATGTTTCTGTCTTGGGCACTGTCCCCAGTGAGGGACAACCAGGGCACAGGGAGGGGCTGGCTTCCAGATCACTTCTGCCACATACACTTCTCTTCCTGGGCAAGGACTCTGGGGCTGGGAGGAGGGAAACAGAGAACCAGACACAGATCAAGGTCCAGTTATCCAACGTCTGGTAGGGAAAGATGTTGGGTATTTCCCCCCGAGCTTTAAAGGTTTTATTAGATCTTTAAATATTTTTTCTTCCTTTTTTCATACCAGGAACCAAACTCAGGACCTTGCACTTGCCAGGCAGACCCTTATGCCTCTCAGCTATCTCCTTAGCAGTGAAAGATATTTAAAAGCCTTTTTTTTTTTTAAACATCCTGCAGAATGAACCCAGGCCTTTGCACTGAGCTACATCCTAGATCTTTTAAATTTTATTTTGTGGGGCTGGTGAGATGGCTCAGTGGTCTAAAGCACCTACTTAGAACAAGCTTAGCAAAGCACAGGGACCGCGGTTCAATCCCCCAGCCCCACATGCCAGCCAGCCCCGCCCCCTGGTGGGCTGAGCTGGCCACACACACACACACACACACACACACACACACACACATAAATAAAAACTAAAAAAAAAATTATTTTGAGACTGGGTCTCACTAACTTGCTAAGTTGCCCAGGCTTGTAATGGTCCTGCCCCACCCTTCAAGGGTGCTAGAATTACAGGTGTGTTCCACCACACCCAGCTAAAGGATGGTCACATGTCAACTTTGACCCCCCCCTTCCAGATGTACAAAACCCACAAAATCTGGCCATGCCAAGTGCAGGGGAAGAGGCAGAGATTTCCGAGGGCTGGGACATGGGATGAGATGGGATTGGTTGTTGAGTCAGAGCAACTATTTGGAGAGCAGGACAATGAACAGTAGACCTCAGCTCACAAACTGAGATCATCCCAGGATTCTGGGGACGAGGGCCATGGTTGCTCTCGTCTCTCAGGTAGAGCTCACTAAGGGAGGCAAAATTTTGATCATTTCCTTTGAAAACAGAGTTGTAGGGCTGGCGAGATAGCTCAGCAGACTAAATGCCTGCTTTGGCAAGTGCGGGGACCAGGGTGTGATCCCCAGTCCCATATGCCACGCAGGTCCCACTCCCAGGGGCACACCGAGCCAGCGACCAAATTCAAGCTTGGTGGTGCACTCCTGTAATCCCAGCTCTGGGGAGGCTGAAAACAGGAGGATCACTATGAGTCGAAGCTGTGTAGTGAGACCCTGTACCAAATACATAAAGTGGAAAAAACAAACAAGCAGTTGATCACGAGCAGAAGCATTTGTGAACCCAGGCATTATTGTATCTAGTAACGGTTAGTGTCTCTGTCGCTGGACACCACACTTCCACTTACACAATAAAAGTGATATCTCAAATTGACATCTTGAGTATATCAACTCTCAATAACTGAGCATAGATATTTTAAAATATGCCTTTCCCAGTATTCTCCCAATCGTATCCAGTGGTATGTTGTAGGAGATGGTGGTCCTTGAGGAGTTAATCTCATCCTAAGTCAAAGAAGCTTTAGTTTAGTGTCCAGTTCACCTTAGAAATAGAAGAGACTGAGGCAGAATCAATTCAGTGTGACCCTACCCGGAAGGTTTTAGTGATAGGAGGACGCCTGGGCTGAGTCACCCCGTGTGACCCTGCCTAAATTGCCCCAATCCTTCAGTCCTTCCCCTGCCCAGTGAAAGCTTGACAAACATGAAAGAGAGATGGGAAAAAGCAGGACTAACTAAAGAAAGTAGAGTCAAACCGCATGTTGGCATAAATCCCCATGCCTGAGCCATAACCTGTTCCGGTGACAGCCAGCCAAACCTTACACCAGTAAGCCCGGCATTGTATGCGGTCACCCTGGCAACCAGTGAAAGTATATAAGCAAAAGAGGGACAAAGAACTGGGCAGTGTGATTCCATTTCAAGGGGCCTCATGCTTGGTTGCCAGCCATGAAGACTTATTCCTGTAATACAGTCTCCCGTGGAAATAATCCTGCTGCTTCAATGTAAAGACACTGGGTTTGTGAGGACTTCAGAAAATGGAAAGATAGTCCTTGTCTTGGATAGGAGCAACCAAATTGTGAAAATGGCCATACTCTCAAAATTGTTATACAGATTCAACACAATCCTGATTTAAAAACCATTAGTATACCTCACAAATCTAGAGAAAACATTCCTAAGATTCATCTGAAACCTGAAAAGACCTAAAATAGCAAAGGCTATCCCAGGAAAAAAAGTAAATGCAGAAGGCATCATAATCCCTGACTTGAAATTATACTACAAAGCTACGGTGATAAAGCCAGCATGGTACTGGCAAAGAACAGACCTGAGGATCAGTGAAGCAGATTAGAACACGTAGATATGACTAGAAACACACTCAGCCATCTTATCCTTGACAAAGGGACCAAACAAGGTCACTGGAAGAAAGACAGCCTCTTTAATAAATGGTGATAGAAAAACTGGATTTCCACATACTGAAAACTAAAATTAGACCCATGTCTATCACTATATACTAAACTAAAGTCAAAATGGATCAAAGATTTGAATATTAAAATAGAAACACGAAATCTACTAAAGAAGAAAATAAATAGGAATCTTGAAGACACAGGGGTAGGTAGAGGCTTTATGAACAGAAGCCAAATGCACAGGGAATACTTCAAAAAATCAACAATTGGGATCTCATCTTTTTAAGAAGTTTTTGCACATCAAAAGAAATCACCAACAGAGTAAAAAGAAAACCCATGAATTGGGGGAAAAATTAGCTGACTATCCTTCAGACAAAGGACATCTACCTAGAACATATAAAGAATTTTTTTTTTAAAATCAGGCCCCCAAAATTCAAAGACCCAATCAAAAAATGAGCATCTAAGATGAATATCCATTTCTCAGATGAAGAAATACAAATGGCAAATAAGTGTATGAAAAAATATTCAACATCATTGGTCCTTAGAGAAATGCAAATTAAAACGACATTGAGATTCCATCTCACCCCAGAAAGGATGCATATCATCAAGAAGTCAGCCAATAACAAATTCTGGAGAAGCTGTGGGGGAAAAGAAACCCTTCTCCACTGTTGGCGAGAGTGTAACCTGGTATAATATCAGTGTGGATATTCCTCTAAAAGCTAGGATTGGAAGTCCCATTAAGCCTAACTATTCCCCTCCTGTATATTTTTCCAGAAGAACTGAAAACATCATGCCACTGTGATTTATGTGCACCCATGTTTATAGCAGCACAATTTGTCATTCCTATTCTTGTAAACAACCCGAATTCCCATCAACTGAGGAATGGGCAAAAAATATGTGTTATTTGTATATAATGGAGTAGTACTAAGCTATAAAAAAGATAAATTTGAGGCTTTTATAGGTAAATGGATGCAACCACAGACTATCTCATAAGTGAAATCAATCAGACCCATATGTGTAAACTCTGGGGTCTCCCTAGTGTTAAGAACTCAGAGTAGGAGCCGGGAGATGGCTCAGTAGAATAAGTGCTTGCCTGACAAGTGCAAGGGTCTGAGTTCAATCCCCGGTTCTACCAAAAAAAAAAAAAAAAAAAACTCAGAGTAAATAAAATCTGAATGGTACAATAGCTACTGTGAAGGAAAAGAAGGGCCAGCCAGATAGCTCATCAGATTAAAGCGCCTGCTTAGGCAGATGCAGGAACCTGGGTTTGATCCCCGGCATGCCATGCCAGCCCCATTCCCAGGGCATGCTGGGACGGTGACTGAGCCTGGGCGTGGTGGCACCTGCCTCTAATCCCAGCGCTTGGGAGGCTGAAAGCAGAGGGATCACTACACGTTCGATCCGTGTAGTGAGACCCTGTAGACCCTGTACTAAATACATTTTTTAAAAAAAGAACTTGAAAGGGAAAGACACTGTTCAAAGGGAAGGAACAACTGAGATGAGGAAAAGGAGAAAGAAAAGAAGGAATAAAGATATATTTATGTATATATACACAGGATAGCTTGGATAATTGTACTGCTGATTTCTGCAGGTCTATTGTAAGGAGCAGTAAATACTTGTTAGGGTTTGTGTGTGGTTGTCCCCCCAAAGCCCCATGCAGCCATTGGGGAGCAGTTCTAGAGTATGTGATTCATTCATGATCCAAGGCTGGGATTATGGGTCTGAGTCCTGCTGGGATTATGGGCGTGAGTGCTTCCCCCAGCCTGGGGCAGATGGGCTGAAGGCAGTATGAGGGAGACAGGCTAGCTCTCCATGGCCCTATTGTTGGGGCTGCTCCTCCCTTTTGCTCTTGCTGTTTTGCTGTCTTCCGCCGCCATGAACTACTGCCCTCTGCCATGTGCCGCTCTGCCTTGGGCCCAGCTGAGTACGGACTGAAGCCTCCAGTAACTGTGAGCTAAATAAACTTTTCCTTCCTTCATTTTAGATGTTGGGTACTTTGTCCCAGCAATGAGAGAAAGTAACAGAGACAGTACTTAAAGATTTTTTTCCTTTCCTTTTTAATTTCTTATAACTTTTTTTTTTCTTACCAATTTTGCTAGTTTATATATGGTAATCTAAACAACTAATTTAAAGAACGTTATGCACTATAACAACCACTATTGAATTCTTACTATTTTTGTTTACTGCAATTCTATATCATTTCGTGTGTGTGTGTGTGTGTGTGTGTGTGTGTGTGTGTATGTTACTATTTTTTATTCTCTTTAAAAATAAAGGGCCAGGGGGGCCAGAGAGATAGCTCAGTAGATTAAGCGCTTGCCTGGCAAGCACAAGGGCCTGAGTTCAATTCCCCGGTTCCGCAATAAATAAATAAATAAAATAAAATAAAGGGCTGGCCAAATAGCTCAGCAGATTAAAGACCTGCAAGCAGGCGCAGGGGTGGGGGTTTGATCCCTGGGCCTGCTGTGCTGGCCTGCCCTCAGGGTGTGCTGAGATGGCACACCCATTGAGATTGGTGTGGTGGTGTGCAGCTCTAATCCCAGCTCTTGGGAGGCCACAAACAGGCGGATCACTACAAGTCCGATCTAGTAGTGAGGTCCTGAACTCCCTGTAGACCCTTCCCTAAAAATACAAAAAATAAAAAAATTAAAATTAAAAAGATATTGGCTTCATGCCTCCCGCAACCAATTTTGTAAACACACGTGAAGAAGCTCACCTAACAGGTTTTTCAGTTTGTAAACAACAGAATGAAAGATTACACATGAGCACATCACTGTGAATATTTCCCACTGCTACCAAGAGCCAGGAGAGAGAATTACATAATAAATGTGAAAGGGCTCTTCCTGTGAGCAGCCTGAGGTGACCTGTGAAAATGGTCCCCCGCTCTCTGGCCCAGAAAACCTTACAAAATCATGCAAATCAAGAGTCTCGAACTTTGCGTTCACTTTAAGAACATGCATGAAGCTGCCCAGGCCCTCAAGGGTATGCATATCCAAAAGGCCACCAAGGATCTGAAGGATGTCACATTAAAGAAGCAATGTGTGCCATTCCAGTGTTACAATGGTGGAGCTGGTAGGTGTGCCCAGGCCAAACAGTGGGGCTGGATGCAGGGCCGGTGGCCCACAAAGAGTGCTGAATTTTTGCTGCACATGCTTAAAAATGCAGAGAGTCATGCTGAGCTTGGGGGTTTGGATGTAGCTTCTCTGGTTATTGAACACATCCAGGTGAACAAAGCACCCAAGGTGCGCCGCCGTAGTTACGGAGCTCATGGCCGGATTAACCCATCCCTGAGCTCCCCTGCCACAGTGAGATGATCCTTCCTGAAAAGGAATAAATTGTTCCTAAACTAGAGGAGGAAGTTCACAGAAGAAAGATATCCCAGAAGAAACTGAAGAAACTAAAACTTATGGCATGGAATGAGTTAAGCATAAAATAAATACAATAAAATTAATGTTGTCTATTAAAAAAATAAATGTGAAAGGTGAGAATTGAAATAATAAAAATTGGAAGGCTGTTTGGAGGAACTAGAGCTACATAAGCAATCTGGAAATTCAAATTGATTTTAGGTGTTAAGCTCAAACTGAAAAACAGGAGTGAACAATTTTGAAAA
>NW_004524689.1:5298175-5300877 GCF_000260255.1 Octodon degus
AGGGGCCAGAGGCCCGGGGCTGCGGAGCGGAAGCCACCTGTGTGGTGGCTCTGTCCTGCCTTAACTCATCCTGCTTCCTGGTGGCCTGTGGACGGTGGTGGTCATGCTAGTCCAGGGGACAGGGCTTGAGGGAGGTGGCTACCGCCAGATGTGGTACCACTGCCTGGGCTGACCTGACGCCCCATTGTGCCATGTAGCAGGGACCCCCACACAGGCAGGAGCCAGGCTATACCTTACAAGGCGACTGATAGGTTTTATCAGGCGCCCGGTGCAGCAGAGAGACAGGCAGAAGGAAAAAGGGAAAAGGACTTTATCATCTTGGAGGACACAGAGAAAATTTGGGGAAGATGAAGAATTCTCCTGATTAGAACAAAGGGAGGCTGAGGCCCTCATGGTCTTTCGTCAGGGGTGGGCCTGGAGGGGATGTTTAGACATACTTGAGGAGCTCACTGGGACCTTCCCTGAGGTGGTGGGAAAGGTGAAAAGAAATTGCACTCCGTGCTGAGTTGGAGAAGCAGGGAGGAGGTGGTCTCTGGGAAGACAAGCTGCTCTTTTAAGGGCTTCAGCCATATTAGATGACCACCATAAAGATTTAGCAGTTCATACTAGGGCCAGAATCTATCAATGACAAGCACAGGGCTGCGGTTCAGATCCCCATTCCTATAAGGAGGACCCCCACCTTTGCCCTGGCCCAGGAGGCAGTAGCCAGTACCTAGTGCTGACTTCTGTCCCAGAAAGGACTTGGCCCCCAAGCGAGTCTGCTAAAGCCACATTTCTGCTACCTCCAAGCCCAAGAGCCACCTCACCATGGACCTGCTCATTTAAGATCCACCAAGAGAGCCACATTCCCACCACGCTCCATAGGGTGCTTTGCACAAGCAGGCCCACCCCCCATCTCCCCACCAAACCAATCATTTTTAAAAAAATTTTATTTATTTGTGTGTGTGTGTGTGTGTGCGTGTGTGACCAGCTCAACCCACCAGGGGGTGGCGCTGGCTGGCATGTGGTGCTGGGGGATTGAACCGTGGTCCCTATGCTTTGCTAAGCTTGTTCAAAGTAGGTGCTTTAGACCACTGAGCCATCTCACCAGCCCATGAACCGATCATTTTTACGAAGCCAATTGCATCGTCTGGATCTCACTAGAAAGTTCTGGTTTAAATGGACACGTGGCAAAACCCACGTTTTGGTGCTAAAAGGAGTTCTTGTTTGTCTTGTTTTGTTTATGTCTGATGATGTATGTGTTTTTGCTAGTGTCCTTACCTGCTAGAGATGCATACTGGGAAGGTACGGTCCAATTAATATTAAAGATTTGCTGCACAGTAATAATGTATTGTCACATGGGAGCTTGTAAGGCTTGTTTTTCTAGGGTGTTTATAGCAAAAAAAAATTCATAGCTTTTAAAGCAAATTTCTCTTGTCATTTCTACCAGCACGCCCGGGGTTTCCATTTTCCATTCTGGGGGTGGTGTGGGGTTTTCTGCGGCCATGAGAAACTTTTCCCTACAGCTTCCCACCCCTCCAGGACCCTTTCTTCCTTAGAGGTATATTTTTCTCCAATTGCCCCAACTAATCGAATGAAAGATGTTGGTTTTCTTTCTGGTGTCCCTTACCCTTTTTTCAACATGAGAAAGAAGCCCCACTGGGAAGAATTATAGTGCATCACCATGCAAATGGGACACTGTTTATGCCAGACTTTCTAATTAGAAGGGAAAGGTGACCCGCTTTCTTTACAGAGAGGGGTATGCATGCCCCTTTTAAGAAATAGTATCTGCGGCTAGCTACTGCTTAAAATGTATGTCCAGTGAATACTCTATTTTTTCCAAACTTCCCCTATTGTCTCGGATATAATCCATTTTAGAAGCTAGTGGCCTTCAGACTTGCAAAAGCCCTTATGTCTGCTTTAAAAAAAAAAAAAAAGAGAGAGAGAGAGACTGAAGCAGAAAATATAAGTAGTTTATTGGCTTTTGCTAGAATCTTGGAAGAGATTCTTTTGGTGAAAACTGACATCTTACGGTTTTTCACGTTCATGATAGAGTTTCCATAAAGCCAAGACCCTCGGCCAGCGTGGTCTCCTGCCCCAAGGAAACAGTGCAAGACCTGGCTGTGGACCTCCGTTCTCTTGGGAAAGGAGCCGACTGGTGGTCGGCCCACGCTGCTACCCCAGCGTTCAAGGCGGAGCCCGCGTTTAGAACCCGTTCCCCATTCTCCTTCGGGAACATTCTTTGTTTTGTGTGTGACAGGACTGCCCTTACATGAAGACTGAGAAATGGGCCGTTTTGATCCTTCATTAAAGACTTGATTATTTCTAGTAATAAGAGAGCTATCCCCTCTCTAGGTGCATAGATTTAAAGTTAGGAATTTTAAGTAGGTGCTTTGGCTGCAGAGCAGTTTAAGGTTCCCAGACTGCTAACCTCAAAACCCAGACAACGCCGTCCATCCTCCGGCTGATCCCATTTGGTTCCCAAGAAAACAGTGTTCTGAGGAACAAGGGCACGGGAATAAATCTGGCCTCTCTTGGCTCTAACTGGCTTCTGTTTGGGGGTGGCCCTGTGCCGTTCCCCAGCTCCCCACAGGAAGGGGGTGAAGCCCAGAGCTTCACAAGCGAGGCTACCGAGCACCATGGAGACTTTGGGCCATAAAAGTGTCTTCTCTCATTTTCAAGGTAAACAAATGTTCTTGCACCAGG
This sequence comes from Octodon degus, assembly GCF_000260255.1. Taxonomy (NCBI): domain Eukaryota; kingdom Metazoa; phylum Chordata; class Mammalia; order Rodentia; family Octodontidae; genus Octodon; species Octodon degus. The sequence continues at coordinate 5,300,861 of NW_004524689.1, forward strand.
AAATCGACCCGTTGGAA
>NW_004524689.1:5301252-5302961 GCF_000260255.1 Octodon degus
GATGCGCTCCCAAGCAAGGGCTTCAACTTCTGTGAAATGTGGGGCGTCCAGGCTCTCAAGTGTCCTGATGCTGTCCCTCTACAGCGAAGGGCCAGCTGTTGTACTTCGGGTCCCCATCATTAAGTCAGAGAGCCACACTCCAGACGCAGCCTCCGCACAACACACGCAGATGCAAACGCTTCCGTGCATGAATCCAGCGTACAGCAGCCCCGAGATCCGAGCATCTTCCAGTTCTGTACACGTGGGACTCTTGGGGAGCCTTCTAGATCTGCACTGTATCACTGGGTTACCCCAAAAGCTGCCAGCTTAGAGAGGGTTATAGGACTACACCAGGTTCTTTGGCTGGACCAATACGGTGCCGCAGCTGTGACCCCCAGCGTGAAGGCCCAGTTTCATGCCGCTGAGAGTTCCTGGTGTGGCCCTGGAGGCCAGATCCCGGAAGCACTGACTTCGTGGGATACTGCGATGGGCGCCTTAATGCGTCAGCTTGAGGGGCCTCGGGGTGCACAGGTGATGTCAGACATCACTCTGGTATTTGGGAACAAGATTGGTACTTGGCTCTGCAGACTTTCCTGGCTCTGAAGCTGTGGACATCCACACTGCAATGATACCACCACCCTCCCAACCTGCTGGCCCTCAGGCTTGATCTGCCCCACCAGTGGCTCCGCCTTCCCGGGGTCCAGGCTTTGGCTGTGGTTTTAGGGCCCATCAGCCTCTATAGCCGCATGAGCTGCTGTCTCTCGACATGTAGCTGGCATCTCCTACTGGTTGTTTCTTAGGGAAGCCTGACTTACTCAGGCAATGGAGCTCCAGGGGCGGCCAGAGCTGGGGTGGGGGTGTCCTTCAGGAGCCCGGAGCTGCCAGAACCATCAGATGTCCACAGGTCGTTCTCTCCTCCCTGTGGATGAAACAGGTCTAGAGACCCTGTGGAGCAGGCGGCACTGTGCCCCTTCACTACACCCAGTGGCTGTCTTTGAAGATTTTTTCCTTCCTATCCGCTCTCCTAGAGGCCCTGCTGACTTAGAGGTTTGTCTCCAGGGGACATGAAATGGAGCTGCCCAGGCACTTGGGACATGTTGGACACTGGGTAGGTGTGAAACGCCCCCCCCAAGCAAGCTGGGGTTTATAGTGGTGGCCAAAGTGACATATCGTGTTGGGAGAATAAGGCTGATGCCACACAACTGGGCCATAGGGACTCATGTCTGGAACCTGGGGAGTCTCCTGAGAGCTCCCCACCAGGTACCACCTTGCCCAGGGCAGTCGCTGGTGCCCAGGGGCCTCACAGATGAAACCTACTGGCTCCTTTGTCACAATCAAAAACACTCACATGACATACATTTGACACTAAATATCTTACTGGGAAGATAGCTCAGTGCAAGGTCCTGACACCTGGTACCAAATAAATAAATAAATAAATAAATAAATACAATCAATGCTAAATGTTTGAAGGAAGCTTTATTTTGTTCTTACTTTTTTATTAGTACAATAGTACCTTAATTCACAAACTGGATTCTTTTTTCCATGATTCTGTTCACAAAGCAAGTTGGGCAAGAACCAAATCAAATTCAACGGCTAGTTTCAATGTTGAGCTTACGGACTCCTTTCATTCAGTTCTAGTCCAGTTAGGTTTGTGACCAAAATCATGGAGAGAAATGAGTTCATGAACTGGGGCGCCGCTGCACGCGTCTGTGACGAGCAACGATTTGTAC
>NW_004524689.1:5304396-5305642 GCF_000260255.1 Octodon degus
CAAGTAGGGAAGGAAAGATCCGGGGAGGTGGCTGAGTGTCAGGGTCAGGGTGCCAAGGGAGAAAGAGATGCCACAGACACCTAGGTAAGAGATGAGGACACGGGGTGCGCTCACCGCAGGAGGCATTGGAGGGTTGGCGTTGGAGGGGGCTGGGCCCTGGGAGGACGGAAGGATGGATAAAAGTCAGGGCAGCCCCGGAGCTGGTGGGTGAGGACTGTGCTGAAAACCGAGGCTGTGGTGCTGGAGCAGAGCGGGCAGGAGTGGTGTGGCCCTGGGCGGGAGAGGACACCTGAGCCTGGCCCTGGGAGAGTGTTCAGCCAGAAGCCCAGAGAGAGCCCCTCCATGGGAGACACAGGACAAGCCGTGGCATGGTGCTTGGTGACGTCACTGTTGGTGGCTGCAAGTTTCCTGTCAGGGTGCACAGCAGTCCGGGTACAGTTTAGGGAAATGGGACAAGGGGTTTTCCAAAGTCCATTGGAGGAAAGCAAGGGTGCTATCACTGGGAGAGGACAGGGTCACCCTAAAGTGTCTCCTATGCCGGGTCTGGGGACCAGGACTGGGGAGACCTGCTTCCATAAAGTGACACTTACTTATAAATGTTCCGTGTGCATTATTTTCAAAAACAACCAGCATCCTTCATGGGGGGGGGCAGCAGAGATTGGGCATCTCTATGTTCAGCAAGATGCCGCCATCCAGTCCTGGCCAGAGGGGACAGCCGGTCCTGGCTGTGGGGGCGCAGGAAGGGCAGGGTCGCAGTAATTACAAGCATCATGGAGGGCGAGTTTTATGGTCTATGGTGGTTTTCTGTAAATGAAAATTGCTCTTCCTCCAGAGCAATTTAGTCCCATGTGAGTTCATCTAGGAAAGTCTTATTCACGCTGACGATGACACACACAGCTCCACACGCGTCACACAGACACCACAAGAAGCCCCATCTCCTTAGGTCTAGGGAGGTGGCACCGGGGGCAGAGTGCTCGGGGGTTGCGCTGACCATCACTGGGCTAAGCTGGAGCTCGGGGCGGCAGGATCCGGGTGGGTGACCCTCCCATCCACGTCCCCTCCGGGGCCACCTGGAGCTCCGCATCCAGGTCAGCCGAAGCTGTTCATTCCCCCAGGGGCCTCGGGCGGTCCTCGGGGAGCCAGGATTTGCGAGGCAATGATTACACTAATAATGATAGCGACGATCACCCCTCCCTGTTCCCGCATCAGGGCTCCGGGTAGCTCTCTGCTGATGTCCCGTGGGGGG
>NW_004524689.1:5307193-5308661 GCF_000260255.1 Octodon degus
TTTGCCTGGCAGGTGCTTGTGTTCCTGAGCTGTATCCCTGGCCCCACTGTAAAATTCTAAGCATGCAGATCACTTCTAATAATAAGCCTTTCCTTTCCTTTCCAAAATAGGGACCTACGGTTTTCATGAGGTTTGGAAATACAGGTTTCTGCTGCTGCTTATCTTTGTGCTCCTGGGGAATGCACCCCAGGCTTCTGCACTGAGCTCCAGTCCCAGCCCTTTGTATATTTTATTTTGAGACACCATTCATTAAGCCACTAAGCTGCTTAGACTGGACTCCCACTTGAGACCCTCCTGCCTCGCCCCCCTCACTGGGGTTGCAAGAATGCACCCCCACGCCTGTCCCAGGATTTTGCAAGGATCTCTGTCTCCAATTCTACAGCACTCCAAGCTCTGCCCCTCCGCTCTCTGCTGTGTGAAGTGAGCCCGAGGCTGCCAGTCTTGGCAAGGTCGCACGTGTTCCAGCACGCCGGGCGCTGAGCCCACTGCCCAGCCCGGCCCAGAGGTGATGCGCCCGGGGGCATGCCCGCTAGAGGAGAGGAGCTGCCGAGTGGAGCCTCCCGCATCTTTCCTGAGGAGCACTTCAATTCTGAGGTCTTTCAGAGAGACCCCCACCTACCCCACAAGGGGAGCACCAGGCAGACCCAGTTAATTGTGTCAGGCCTCTGCAACTCTACCCTATGCTGCCTCCTGCAGCCCCAAGGCCAGTGACAGCAAATTCTGCAGAACTTTCAATGCTACCAAGCAGCGGGGGACGGCACCAGGGCCACAGGCTTGCCACCACTATTGCAGGCTGTGCTTTGGAGATAAATCAGACACGCGAATACCTGTTTCAAGAAATCGGTCCTTGGGGCCAGGGAGATGGCTCAGTAGGATAAGCGCTTGACTGGCAAATGCAAGGATCTGAGTTCAATCCCCGGTTCCGCCAAAAAAAGAAAAAAGAAGAAAGAAAGAAAAAAGAAATCGGTCTACTTGGGCTACTTCTAACAATGCTTCAAAGTCCTTTCCACAAGCGTTGGTTTTTTGTTTTGTTTTGTTTTCTTTTTTTGTCTTTTTGAGACAGAGTCTCATTATGCTGTTCAGCCTGGCCTTGACCTCACTTTGTAGCCTAGGCTAGACTCGAACTCACAACGAAACTCCTGCCTCAGCCTCCCTAGCGCTGGGATTCCAGGCGTGCACCACCATGCCTGGCTTCCATCAGGGTCTTCTCAACTATGCTTTATCGCCCCGCAGGGCCAGGGCAGGAGTGTCGCCTGGGAACCATGAGGGCCAGGCGCTCTGGGGATCCCAGCCCTACGCCACCCCCATTTCTATGCATCCCTAAAAAGTCACTTAAGCTGTCTGTCTCGGCCTTATTTGGAAAGTGACCTTAATACTAAAAATTAATGATTAAAAAAAGAATGTTCACCTGAAAAATGTAAAACTCCTAAGAAGCTGGTTGAGGTGGTGCACACCTGTGACCCAGCAC
>NW_004524689.1:5310181-5310997 GCF_000260255.1 Octodon degus
TTATTATTATTATTTTTAATTTTAGGGAAGGGTCTACAGCGTGTTCAGGGTCTCACTACTAGATCAGACTCGTAGTGATTACAGCCTCCCAAGGGCTGGGATTACAGGCGGGCGCCACCACGCCCAGTCTCAATCTCCGTCTCAGCGAGCCCCGGGGGCGGGGCCGGCACGGCAGGAATAATTGTTTTATCTTTCTGTTCCACTGTTACTAAGAAAGATGTGTAAAACCTCCTGTAAATGGGACTCTGTTATCTCCTCAGCATTCTGTCCAATTCTGCCAAATTCATCTCGACACTGTGCTGTTGAACAAGTGCCTCAAAACGTAGGCTCTTGTCTCTCCCTCAGGCACTCACCCTGCGGGACGCAGGACTCCTCAGCGACCGCCCTCCTCGCGGGCGGGCGGGCCACACCGCGGCCAAGAGAGCTGCGTGCACTTTCTTCGTGTGGTTTTCCCTGGTCCCCGGCTCTCTGCTCGACCTTGCTACATCCTTATCTGCAAGGGGTGCATCTTGTTCACTGTGTATAATTAAGTTTGATGTCGTGTGTTTGTTAGCAGCTTAGAATACAGTTTTTTGTTTTGTGGTGCCGAGGATCGAACTTCAGACCTTGCACTTGCCAGGCAGTTGCTTATGCCGCTCAGCTATCTCCCCGGGCCTGTTTTTATTTTTAATCCAATCTGATATAGCTGGCCATGATGGCACATGTCTGTAATCCCAGCACTAGGGAGGCTGAGGCAAGTCTGGGCTACAAAGTGAGCTCAAGGCCAGCCTGAACTGCATAGTGAGACACTGTCTCAAGAAAGAAAGGAGGGGCTGG
>NW_004524689.1:5312572-5324341 GCF_000260255.1 Octodon degus
TGTTGGGTGGCACCCAAGGTTGTCCCAGCTCAGGCCCTGGGTATCCGCTACCCTTCCGGGCCTGGCCCTCATGTGACCCTGCCCCTTCCCACCAGGATGGTCAGCTTCGCTGCTGGAAGTGCGGTGGCCATCGCCTGAGCTGCCACTTTATTTGGAGACTTTATAAACTTGTTTTGTTCGATGCTTCGGCCTCGCCCGTGTTCCGTTGTCCGCCACAGAGTCAGTGGAAACGAGGCCTCTCGTGAAGCAGCTTCCCTCTCTGCAAGTGGAAACTTGGCAGCCGCAACGTCTGGAAGCGAGTCGGAGAGTCTGAGCCGTTTACGAGTTTGTTTATAAAAAGCAGAGCGCAGGTCTGGCTTTCCTCGCGCGGCTGCACGCTGGCCCTGCCTGGGCCATGATCTCGGCGCCTGTCCCTGTCCCTGCTGAGGCCAAAGGCAGGGAGTTCAGGGAGGAGGCCGCCGCCCTGCGCAGGTGGACTCAGAGTCCCTCGGCTCGACCTGGTGACTTTGCTCTCTGCGGGAATCGTTACAAAGTCAGGGCCCCGGGATGGTCCTCCTCCTGGGAGATCCAGCTGCGGGCCTCCCCCTGGGGACAGGAGGGTGGGCACAGCTGTAGGGAAGGTAGGGTGGACGCAGTCTGGTGAGGGAGGGTAGAGAGAGGCTACCTGTCACAAAGGCTGGCCAGGCGGTGGCAGCGACAGAGGCAAATCTGCTTCCTGATTCAGAACTAACTCTAAATCCTGGGCAGAAAGACAAAGCCAGGCGTGGTGGCACACACCTGTCATCCCAGCACCTGGGAGGCTGAGGCAGGAGGCTCGCTGTGAGGTCAAGGCCAGTCTGGGCTGCATAGTGAGGCCCTGTCTCAAAAACACAGAACAAACAGCAACAGCAAAAAGACAAAGGACCGGACTGTGGTCACCTGGCTCGCTCCTCATGGCTTTGTGGGGCAGTGTCTGGGACAGCAATGTGCTCCAGGAGCCAGGGGGTAGGGTTTGGGCCAAAAACATCTTGGGCAGTCTCACACAGACCATCGGGTGACACGCTCACAGGAGGTTCACCCCGACTGTGCTCAGAACTGAGTGCACTTTGTGGAGGTGGGGACTGGCTCCTTCTCAGACCAGAGGCAAATACTGAGCCAGCCCAGGAGGGCTGCCCAGGGCCGGCCTGCGGGGAGCTCTGGACCCCACCCCACCCCGACACCATCCTTGCCAGCCAGGTGGGCCAGGCAGTCCCAAGTGATCATACACTCCTTGCCATTGATTCTTAGACTGTGACATCCCAAGGAGAAGCTTGAGGGTCCTAAAGCAGAGCTCAGACAGCCACCACCCCTCCTGCCCCTCTAAGAGTGTCTACTAGTAAAGTGTGTGCTGAAGCAGGCGTGGTGGAGCACCTCTGTAATCCCAGCACATCTGTAATCCCATCACTGTGAGAGGCTCAGGCAGGAGGGTCTCAAATTCAAACGTGAGCCCAAACTGGGCAACTTAGTGACGTTGAACCAAAGGGATGGGCCTGGGGAGATGGCTCAGTAGAATAAGTGCTTGCCTGGCAAGCACAGGGTCCTGAGTTCAATCCCGGTGCAGAAAAAAAAAAAAAAAAAAAAAAAAATTCAAAGGGACTAGGGACTAGGGATATAGCTCCGTGTGAAGGCCTTGGGTTCAATCGCCAGAACAGTGAGAAAGACAGAGATGGAGAGACACAGAGAGAGAGATGGCTGTGCCCAGGCAGCCCCTGAGCAGATCCTCCGGCCCCACTGGGCAGCCTTTGGAAACGAGTTCAGTGGAGCTTAGGAAAAGTTCCAGCAGCCCTAAATGATGGAGCAGTCAGTAGCCTGGCATCCAAGCAGTGCTTGGGACAGCAAAACGGCCTGGGGTCACCCAGAACCCCCTTTCCGGCTCTGTGCACCACAAGGGAGTCCCTTCTGGGGTGGTGTAGGGGTCCCTCGCACCATGACTACTTCGAGGACCCTTCCTGAGTCACAGGGAGATGGGGGCTCCATCCTAAGTGACAGCTGCGCTGTCGGCAACATGGCGGAAGCCTCAGGCTGGTCCCCTGTGGCTCTCCACGCAGCACCGCGTGGCATCTGTCACTTTGCTGCTCTTTAGTATCTGTCGTGTATGTTGCATGTGATCGTGGTAAAATTGCGCCCCACGAAGAGCAGTGAGGTGCTGGAACTCGGGGGGCTCACACGACTCAGCGCAGCCCCACACTGCTGCCTGGCGGCGGATACAAGAGCCATGCCAGGTTCCCCCCGCTCCCCCGGGTGCTCTTTGGGACCACGATCCAGCCCAGAGCTTCCCCTGTGGCCGGGAAGCCGCAGGCTAGGGTCCGAGCCGTTTCATCCTACTGTGGCCAGCCCGGTAGGTCATGGGTAAAGGGCCCAGCGCGCGCTGGCTGGCCTCTCACACCCCAGCCTGTTGCTGAAGACACCCAGGGTAACATGTAGGGTCTGTGAGCAGTGGGGACCCAGGTTTTAAGACACCTCTGGAGGGAGTCCCCAGGATACCAGGCACAATTTCATTTAAAACTAGAAAGACGAGGCAGGCAAGCTGTCTTCCTCAAGCCCCTGGAGGCAGAGGCAGGAGGGTCTCACATTCCAGCCCAGCCTGGCCAACTTAGGGATTGCGAGACTCTGCCTCAACACATAAAGAGCTGGGCTTGGAGTGTAGCATGGAGGTCCTGCGCCCTTCTCCGTCCTCGCGACCAGGCTGCCCCTCAGCTGTCTGCTGCCAGGCCCCTTCCCTGCCACCCACCACATCAGCAGTGTGAGCCCCCTGCCCCCAGCGTCAGCCTCCAGCCCACAGAAAGCCTACGGCACGCACCATGCTTAGGATAACGACTCGAGACACAAAGTAGAGGGGAGCCGCGAGTTTCTATTCAACATTATCAAGGCAAGAAAAAGAACTGCAAGACATAAAACCGGAATTAGAGGGGGAAATTGTGACTTCACAGACAATCCGTCTAAGTGTACACAAAGGCTGAAAGAATCTAAACAAACTATTAAAAATAACAGGTGAGATTAGTGAGGTTACAAGATATAAGATAAATATACAAAAATTATATTTCTACTTCCCAGCCAGAAACTAAAAATAAATGTTTTGACAACAAAAGCATCTTTTTAAGAAAAGCATTTTTAATTACAGCAAAAAAGGTACGTAAGAATAAATAAAAGTCACATATTTACATACTATAAAATATAATGGAAGGAAAAATCTTAAGAGCCTAAGTAAATGTGTCATATATTCATAGTGTGAAATATACAAATTTTTCAAATCTCCTCTATTCACTATGTTGTTTTTAAAATCTTGAAGCTTAAAAGTCCCCACGAGGGGCTGGGGAGATAGCTCAATGGTCCAAGTACCTGCCTGGCAAGCGCAAAGACCTGAGTTCGATCCCTGGTCCCATATGCCGTGCCAGCCCCAGAGCCCTTGGTACAATGTGCAGGCCCCAAACTGGGCATGGTGGTGCACACTTATATTCCCAGCGCTGGGGAGGCTGAGACAGGAGGATCACTATGAGTTTGAGCTGCATAGTGAGACCCGTACCAAATCCATAAATAAATAAGTGTTGGACTTCCTCTTTTCTGGCTGGAACCATGGAGGGTGTAGAAGAGAAGAAAAAGAAGGTTCCTGCCGTGCCAGAAACCCTCAAGAAAAAGCCAAGACATTTCACAGAGTTGAAGAGAAAGTGCCTGGGAAAGAAGTTTGCCCAGAAGATGCTTCGCAAGGTGAGGAGGAAGCTCACCTATGAAACAGCCAGGCGCTGTCATAAGGAGGACAGACAGGGGGACTACCCGCTCCGGCCCCGCTCCTGTCCCTCTCTCGGACAGGAGCTTTCTTTCCCTCAATAAATATATTCTGCTCATAAAAAATAAAAATAAATAAAAATTTAAAAAGGAGTACAGACAGATGTACAGAACTGAGATCCGAATGTCTAGGATGGCAAGAAAAGCTGGCAACTTCTATGTCCCTGCAGAGCCCAAGCTGGCATTTGCCGTCCGGATCAGGGGCATCAGTGGTGTGAGCCCAAAGGGCCGCAAGGTGTGGCAGCTTCTTAACCTTCGCCAAAGCTTCAGTGGTACCTTCGTGAAGCTCAGCAAGGCTTCAACTGACATGCTGAGAACTGGGGAGCCATACATTGTGTGGGGGCACCCAAACCTGAAGCCAGTGAACGAACTAATATAGAAGCATGGCTGTGGCAAAGTCAATAAGAAGCGAATTGCCTTGACAGAATTCACCGATTGCTGGATCTCTTGGTAAATACAGCATCATCCACATGGAGGACCTGATTCGTGAAATCTGCACTGCTGGAAAATGCTTCAAAGGGGCAAGTAACTTCCTGTGGCTGTTCAAGTTATCGTCTCCATGAGGTGAAATGAAGAAAAAGAGCACCCATTTGTGGAAGGTGGAGATGCTGGAGACAGGGAAGAGGAGATCAGCAGGCTCAGTAGAAGGATGAGCTGAGGTATCTACCATGGTCTTTTTATGATTTGGTCAGTTAATAAAGTATCTGCTTCCAAATTGAAATACATAAATAAGTGTAAATAAATAAATGAAAGTCCCCATGAGTTTTTTTTAAATGGATTATTAGAAAGGCCAACTCTCAGCCATGCACAAAAAGGGCTCAGCGCAGGCAGCAACACTTTCATGAAGTACAGAGTTGGGGGCCTCGTTCTGTCAAATGTAAGGACTTTCCATAAAGTGAGGTACACACAGGGCCCCCACACTTACCTTTTGTGATAGGCTGGCATTGTGGAATAGGGGAGAGATGAGAGAGAGAGAGAGAGAGAGAGAGAGAGAGAGAGAGAGAGATTTTCCCAATAATCAGTGCTCAACAAAGGGATATTTATGTGAAAGAAAAGTACCTTGACACGCCATACCAAAGCCAACACTTAATTCTACATAAAGGATAGACCTGAACATGATGGATCAGGCAGGAAATTTCTGGACAACACAGAGGCGTCCTCATGATCTTGAACGAAGGAAAGATTTCTTACACAATGGCATACCATGGTGAAAACGAGCGTGGACTAGATTTCAGAAAAATAGGGCCAGTGAGCTAACTCAGCGGACGAAGCGCCTGCGGAGGGAGCACAGGGCCTGGGATTCGATGCCCAGCCCCACACGCCGCGCTGGGCCCGCCCGGGCGCACTGAGCAGCCGCCCAGACCAGGCGTGGTGGCGCCTGCAAGCCCAGCACTGGGGAGGCTGAAGCAGGAGGATCACTATGAGCCTGAGCTGTGTGTTGAGACCCTGTACCAAATACATAAAATTAAAAGAAAAAAAATCTCACAAATTTGTAAAGGGTGTGTACCAGATACACAACAGCTGTTTACTTTTTGGGTTTTTGGCAGAACTGGGGATTGAACTGAGCTGTTTATAAATCAGTAGGAGAGACAGGTGCCCTGCTACACACCCAGACGGGGCGCGCTGCACACAGACCTCACGGCCTGCAAGTGGCACAGCACCTGGGGACGGCCACCAGGGGGCCAAACACAGGTGACTACTGCCACCACCCCGAGAGGGTAATCTTGGGCAGAGAGACGAAGTTAGAATGCCCCTGGGGACACTATTTGACACTTCCTACTCCAACTGAAAAATATATCTACTCCTCTGTCTGTCTTGGTTACTCTTTTCTCATTGCTAGGACAGAATACCCAACACTCAAAATGAAGGAAGGAAAAGTTTATTTAGCTCACAGTTACTGGAGGCTTCAGTCCGTACTCAGCTGGGCCCAAGGCAGAGCGGCACATGGCAGAGGGCAGCAGTTCATGGCGGCGGAAGACAGCAAAACAGCAAGAGCAAAAGGGAGGAGCAGCCCCAACAAAAGGGCCACGGAGAGCTAGCCTGTCTCCCTCATACTGCCTTCAGCCCATCTGCCCCAGGCTGGGGGAAGCACTCACGCCCATAATCCCAGCAGGACTCAGACCCATAATCCCAGCAGGACTCAGACCCATAATCCCAGCCTTGGATCATGAATGAATCACAAACTCTAGAACTGCTCCCCAATGGCTGCATGGGGCTTTGGGGGGACAACCACACACAAGTCCCTACTCAGCTGGCTCCGAGGCAGGGCGGCACATGGCAGAGAGCAACCTTCCATGGCGGCAGCAAAGAGCAGAGCACAAAGGGGTGGCAGCAGCACAGGCTCTGGACAACACAGAGCCTCCCCTCCTTACACTGTAATACAAATTGCTAGCCCCGGGGCAGGCGCAGCATCCACACCCGCAATAATCAACCACAAACTCCAGAAGCCGCCCCATGACTGTATGACACCTGTACACAAACCATAACATTCCCAATGCCACTTCTGGATATATATATATATATATATATATATATATATATATATATAACAGAAATGCCTACATACGTACGACAAAGACACTCTCACCTTATACAATGTCTTTGGTAGCGTTAGTCATAATAACCCAAAGTAAAAATAGCCCAAGTACCCAATGACAGATAAATGATAGCAAAAACATCTTAAGACATCTTCCTACAGGGAGGCCTATACAGCCCTGAAAATGGACGACAGATACAGAACACTCACAAATCAAGGTCCGCAGCAAAGAAAACAGGCACAGAAGAATACATATCTCTGACTCCATTTACATAAAGTTGAAAAAAAAAAAAAGGCTGGACTACATCCTTGAGTGTAAGACTGATGTTAGCGTGAAGTATGGAGGTGCAGTGGTAGGCTGAGCCAGCCCAGTGACAGTATCCCAGCCAGGGGCCATCCCTGCCTCAAGCCCTTGTGCTTTCTCAGCACGTTAAGGGTTGCTTGGCCGCTACAGTGGGTGGGACTCTGTCCCTGAAGTTCCTGCTGAAGCCCCAACCATCGGTGTGACTGGGGACCTTCATAGGAGGCGTCCAGGTTCACGGTGGGAATCTCACCTTGCTGCTAGCCTCCACCCAAGGTGACAGCCATGTGACGACACAGCAGGAGGGCAGCCACCTGCACCCGGAAGAGCACCCCAAGACAGCAGGCCACACTTTGAGAAGGCATACTGCTCTCCTAAGGCCACTCGGGCCGTGGTCTTTGTCACAGCTGTCTCAGCAGACTGAGGCGGCCAGGCACAAGCACAGGGCAGTTAGCACTCCCCAGGGGCCCCTCGGCTAGACTCTGGCGAGTAAATGGCCAACCCCCACCCAAAGGAGTAGAAGCCACTCTAGGCTGAATGCCGGTGTCTCCCGCATACACGCATGGAACCAGCCCCCCATGATGGTGATGGCCATGGGAACTTTCCAGCTGTCTGGGTCATGAGGGTGGGGCCCTTGTGCGTGAGATCAGTGCCCTTCAAAAGAGGCCCCAGCCATGCGGGACGCCAGCAGGTGCTGCTGGTGCCGTGGGCTTGGGCTTTGTGAGTAATAAATCCTGAGCAGGCCTAGCCCTGAGGTGCCCGCATCCGGACCCTGGGGCTCCCCCTTGCGAGACGAGCGTTCTTCCACGGAACTGAATCCCCAGCTCCCTCCTCTCTTTCTATCCAGCCCTCTTCCAGCTCCTTGGATCCCTTCCCAGATCAACCTCCAGCTTTTGGGGGAACCCAAACTGAGACATGCTGAAGAAAAGAGAACAGGAAGCAAGCAAGAAAGTCAAAACAGTGATTGCCACTCCCCCACTCCACTTCTTTTCAGAACCTTCACACTGAGTTACATCCCCAGCCCTTCCTTATTTTGAGAGAAAGCCTTGTTATGTTGCCCCAGCAAGACTCAAACTTTTGAGGCTGGGGAGATAGCTCAGTAGAATAAGCGCTTGCCTGGCAAGCCCAAAGGCCTGAGTTCAATCCCCCATTCTGCAAAAAAAAAAAAAAAAGAAGAAGAAAAGACTCAAACTTTTGATCCTCCTGCCTCAGCCTCCCAAACGGATAATTATTTGGCAAGATGTGAGAAGCAAAGGGTCATACCTGACAGCTCAAGGAGGGGACCCAAGGGTGACAAACCAGTCCATTCCAGATCTGGCTGGTGGGTGCAGTGCATAAGAAATCACTGTGTGTTCTCTTCGTGTCATGTCCTTTGCTGCTGTATAATTTCATAATGCAAAAACCATGAATTATGAAATCATGACATTAAGGTACAGGAGTAAAATTATTTTGAAAAAAATGTGTGTATTTATTAGTTCCGAAGCTCAGTATTCACAAGTTCTGATTGGTACCCGGAGGCTGGACACCCCTGGGGCTGCATCCAACCAGGCCCTCAGGTCCCAGGGGTGCCAGATACGGGCGACAGCGACGCCGAGGGGATACACCACACTACAGCTGGAGAGTGCTGGGATTACAGCCGCGCCCCGGCTAGCTGGAGGGATGCACGACCTTTGTCCCCGGGCTCCTGCAGCCCCTCGAGGTCTCGGAATCCGCAGCCTCTGCCCTGGCCCCGCTGCGTGGATTTCGGGGATGCCCACCCCCACTGCCAGCCCTGTGTGAGGAGCCTGGGCTCTGCGCCCCGCAAGCTTCAGAGAGACCCCAAGAAGGGCTGAACCCCAGCGTGGCGGGTCTCCCAGCACTGCCCCCGGCCCGCCTCCACCCGCCTCCGGCCGCCTTTGCCGCCCTCTCCCGGGCTCCGGGAGACCCACCGGATGAGGAAGACCAAGTAGATGCGGAGGATGCACAACGGACCACGATGGTGGGGACAGAAACACCTACACGAGCCAGGCGTCGGGTGCACACCTGGGACTACAATCCCAGCAGTTAGGGAGTCTGAGCAGGAGGATCGTGAGTTCAAGTCCAGGCTGGGTTAATTTAATGACCTAGTGAGGCCCTGTCTCAAAATAAAACACTGACGAGGGGCTGGCTTCCATCCCCAGTACTGAAAAGCAACTCAAAACCTGCACAGAAGCTGCTGTCTAAACTAATAGGACTCATAAATCCCGTCGCCCTGTGCTTTGCAGGAAAAGGGGGTTGGCGGGGGAAGGAGAACGAATCCCACTTAGGATCCAGCCCCCGGAGGTGCGCCGGCCCCGCCAGCCTGAGCCGGCTCCGCGGGGCTCTGCCGCCCCCTGGTGGACGGCGGCGCGCAGGGCGGCTCCCGGGACCTCCCGCGGGCTCCTGGGCGTCCGCGACCCTGCCCAGCTCTCTCTGCCAAAGTCTCCGCGTCCTCCCTTCACTGAGACTGAAGGTCTCCCCAGATCGGGTGAGCCCCTCACCCCACCCCACTCCCACCCCGCCAGCTGTGATTCATCACCTCTGTCACTGTTGGGTCCTGTGTAGGCCTAGGGACAGAGGCCACTAGGCGTCACACAGGAGGAAAAAAACCACACTCTCATCTGACCTTGGAAGGGTTAAAAAGAATGCTCTACACTTAGAAGACTAAAAAAGATTAAAAGGAAACATTTTTCCTGTTGCTGTTGTTTTGTTTTGGGAGGGGTTGGGGGGCGGGTTGAGATAAGATCTCACTGTGTGGCCCAGCCTGGCCTGGAACTCAGGGTGAGCCTCCTGCCTCAGCCTCCCCCAGTACTAGGATTACTGGGGTCACAGGCGTGCACCACCAGGCTCAACTCAAAAGGGATTTTTAAAAAGTCTTTTCTTCCTCAGCCGGGTCTGGATTTCTTGCCTTTCCTCTGCTGTGCGTGGCAGACACTGGATCCTGTCCCGTGCTTCCCCGGCATTGCCCGCCCCTCCCTCCACCCTCTCAGGTCCTGGACACCGAGGGGGGCATCGCCCAGCCTCCCTTGTGGCAGGGTATGGCCACGTCCCAAGGTCCGAGTCAGGGTCCTCCCCAGCCCGCCTTCCGGTCCTTCAGAGCTACAGAGATGAGCAAGAAGCCGCTTTGGGACTGAGCCCCGGGCCTGAGGTTCCTCCGGCCTCCTTCAGATGCTCCACTAAAAACCCCTCCTCCGGCGGCTCCTCGTGGGCCATCGCAGCCCTCCCTGCCGCGCCTGGTCCTGCGCCCTCCGGTCCTTTCTCCCACTTGAGCTTGGCGAGTGTTGCAAAATAAGAATCAGATTTGTGTCACCAGCTGGCCTCTCTGCAGCAACCCCTGGGGCTGTGAGGCTGCCCCTGAGCCCAGCTGGGCTCCACCCCAGGCCCTTTGTACTGCCCTTGCTGCGCCTGGGTGGCTGCCCCATGTCATGGTGGCTGTTGCCCCTCCGAGGTTTTCTTTAGATGTCACCTTCAAGGTGGGGACCTGTATTGAAACTGTCCTACTAATCAGTTTTGAAACAGTCTCACTGCTATTTGTTTCTCAGTTAAATTAATTTTTAAAAAAGGTGAGGACCTGTTAACAGCCTAATTTTCTCTTTCTTTCTTTCTTTCTTTCTTTCTTTCTTTCTTTCTTTCTCTTTTTCTTCTTTCTGTACCAGGGATCAAACTCAGGGCCCTGTACTTGCCGAGGCGGCGCTATGCCGCTGAGTCCTAACAGGGAGGCCAGCCCTATCTCCCTGGCCCTAACAGCCTAATTTCAGGCAGACACTTATTCTACTGAGCTATCGCCCTGGCTCTACAAACAGCCTAAGTTCAAACAGCGACGCGGCTTCCTCTCACTGTCCCACGCTTCCTAACCCCCGTCTCCATAAAGTTATCTTTTAGAAAAACATATCTTCTAATTGATGAGCAAGGTGCTGGGGATCCAGCTCAGCGGTAGAGCACTTGCCTAGCAAGCTGGCAGCGCTGGGCGTGGTGCTCCGCACCAAAACCAAAGCATAGACCTCAGCTAATTGATAAGCAAATAAAAATTGTGTTTATCGTGCACGTGCAGCGCTGATACACATGCACATTAAATAGCGAGATCAAGCTAATTAACATAGTCATCTTCTCACGTACATTTCTGTGCCGAGAACCCTTAAATCTCCCCAGTGGGCCGGCCTGACAGCCCAGTGGACTGAAGCGCCTGCTTTGGCAGAGTGCAGCAGCCGCAGGGCTCGAGCCCGTGTGCTGTGCCAGCCTCGCCCCCGGGGTGCGCTGAGACTAAGCGTGGTCGCATGCCTGTAATCCCAGCACTTGGGAGGCTGAAAGCAGGAGAATCAGAGTTTGATCTACATAGCGATACACTATATGCCCTGTAGACCCTGCCCTAAATTCATAAAATAAATAAATAAAAACAAAATCTCCCCAGTAACTAACTTTCACTTAAGCTCTCCTTTCAGGCAGCTTTGAGGCTCCATTGCCCTGTGAGTTAGTCACCATGCTGTCCAGCACAGCCGAGCTGAGCGCCGCGGAGGCGGCATGCTCTTCAGAGGAAGCGGCTGTCTCCTTTCACGCTCTTTATTTCACCTTGCTTACTATGAATCTTTGGCCCTAAAATGTTGTTTCACAGGGCAGGAACTTTGGGGTTCCTGCTGTAGCCCTAAAATAGTGGCTGACACAGCATAGGCACCCAATAAGCTTGGTAAATAAGAGAATTTGGGGGTAGTGCTGACAACCCTTTAGGGCAGCAGGTGTGACCTTAGGGAGCATGATATTTATTTCTAAATGAACATGACTGTTTATCAAATGAAGATAGGAAAATGCGTGGATCTTCTAAAATCAGAAGGGAAAACAAGCACCCAGAGGCGGTGGCATGTGCGTTTGTTTTCCTGTCACTGCATTCTGGAGTCTTCAGATGGGCAGGGAGGTGGGAACGTGCTTTCAGTTGTTGGTTCCCCGTCCAGGTCCCCGGCCGCTTTAAGGATGCTCTGCGCGGGATGCGGTGACGTCACAGCCCCGCCCCGCGATGCTGCAGCACAGCCAGGGCCGGGGGCGGTGGCGGGCGGGGACCGCGCTGCGCCGGCGGCCAGGAGCCCGGCCCGAGGGATGCCGCCAGCCCACACCCACAGGTACCCGGCCCCTGCGGCACGCGCGT
>NW_004524689.1:5325676-5335293 GCF_000260255.1 Octodon degus
TAGAAAATATATTAATAAGCCAGGTGTAGGGGCACATGGGAGACTGAGGCAGGAGGATCATTGCGAGTTTGAGGCCAGCCTGGTCTACAAAGTGAGCTCAAGGCCAGCCAGAGCTGCATAGTGAGACCCTGTCTCAAAAAGAAAAAAAAAGATAAATATATTCAAATATGCACATTATTAAATGAAAATGGTAATACTCCCTGTCACTTGGGAATGTGATTCCTCAGTGAGACTTGCCTCAAACCCGGAGTAGCAATGGTTTAGACTTGGGATTAGCAGGTGAGCTGGCTTCGAGCGCCTCCCTCTGGCTAGACTGAGGCGCAGGCTGCATTTTGGATGCTGGGGTGCTGGGGGCTCAGAGCCGTGGTAATCTGGGCAGAGACACGAGCGCCTACATTTCCACTGGAGGAGGGCGAGAAGCTTCTTCCTTGCTGGCTGTGATGGTGCACGCCTGTGATCCCAGCCACCTAGGAGGCTGAGGCAGGAGGGTTGCAAGTTTAAGCCCAGGCTGGGCAGTTCAGCAAGACCTCAGGGCTCCATCTGTGCTCTTATGAATGAAGCTCCAGGGACCAGGACAGCTACCTGTGTCTTGGAAGCAGGGACAACCCTGAGGAGGCACATGACA
This sequence comes from Octodon degus, assembly GCF_000260255.1. Lineage (NCBI taxonomy): Eukaryota > Metazoa > Chordata > Mammalia > Rodentia > Octodontidae > Octodon > Octodon degus. The sequence continues at coordinate 5,326,302 of NW_004524689.1, forward strand.
GGCATCAACAAAACTAGCTTTTCCAAACTAAACTTGGTGTGATCTCACACGAATGGTATTTTAAGTGACTTGCTTGTCTACAGCATTGGTAGGTCCGTCTGCTCTTGTTTTACAGGACAGAGTGGCATTTCTCTAAGGTCACAAGATGAGTAATTTATAGAAGTGACAGCAGAGTGAGTCTGGCTGTGTCATTCCCTGTCACCTTGGGGTAAAACCCATCTCTTATCAGAGCCGCCAGGCCTGTGGCCATGGGTGAGCGCTTCCTGCGCCGCTTGCTCTCACCACCCCATTGTGCCCAACAGCGGAGCCTGTGCACGTGTGCGTGCGCGTGTGCGCGTGCATGAATGTGCGCTCAACTGGGAATTGAACCCAAGGCCTTTACACTGAGCTGTTTCTGTTCTTTTTGGAGACAAGGTCTCCCCAGGCCGGGCTTGAACTTTCACTCTTCCTGCCTCCGCCTCCCAGAACACTGGGATCCCAGGGGTGTACCACCACTGACTGTCCCTCTCTCTCGTTTGCATGGGTGGTTTCCATTAGAGCACTTTTCCCCCACTCTATCATCGAACTCAGGGATAAGAACTGTCTTTGTTTTATGTCCGTGATCTCAGTTTCTTGAAAGACAAGTGAGTGAATGGATAGGCAAGTGATGTGCAGGTGTGTTGGGTGGGTAGAGGCATGGGGGGTAAGTAAAGGGGGTCAGGATGGATGGAGAGGTGAATGGGTGGGTGGGTGGGTGGGGGAATGGAAGGGGGGATGGATGGGGAGATGCGGGATGCATGGAGGACAAATGGAGTTAGGATGAATGGATAGGTGAATGGGTGGGTGGGTGGTTTGGTTGGTTGGATGGATGAATGGGGGGATGGATGGGGGATGGGGATAGGGAGATGGAGATGCATGGGGGGATAAATGGAGTTAGGATGAATGGTGAATGGGTGGATGGACGGGTGGGTGGGTGGATGGATGGATCAGTGGGTGGAGGATGGATGGGGAGATAAATGAAGGAAATTAGGATGGATGGATGGGTGGAAGGGTTAATGGATGGGTGGGTGAGTGGATGAGCTATTCCTCCTGTTCTGAATCTTGCTCAGGTGTGTTTAGGCCCAATGATTTGTGCCACTCGTAGCTTTGAATGATCGCCAGGGTGGCGAATTGCAGCGTACATCAGAACGACTCAGAAGGCAGGGGCCTGGCCTCCTGCTTGGTGCCGGGCTCTGTCTTCTTACCCCCAGATCTCAGTGGCTTTCTTGTTCCAGGACTTAGGAAATGGCCACTGTTGGAACGCAGGTCAACAGGCTGGCATCTGGTCCTTTAGTATTTGTTGGTGAGCTGCACTTTTCCAGGCAGCGACGGGCACCTAGGGTACAGGAGCAGGTGTCAGCGGATCAGATCACAGGCGGGGGGCGGGGGGCGGGGGGCGGGGGGCGCTGCACAGGAGCAGAGGCAGGCTCTGGAAGCGCGGCACTGCCCTGCCCACCTAGGCTATGGCCTCGCGGAAGTTGCTCAAAACAAACCCATGAAAGTTGGGGGCCGGGGAGATGGCTCAGTGGAATCAGTGCTTTCCTGGCAAGCGCAAGGGCCTGAGTTCAATCCCCGGTTCTGCCAAAAAATAAAACTAAAACAAACAAAAAAATTAAAAAAAAAAAAAAAGAAAAAAAAAAAAAAAAGAAAGAAAGTTGGGGGGCCTGCTTCTCCCCGCTTCCTGATTCATTTTATTTATTTTCTTTGTTGAGCCCAGGGCCTCATGCATGCTAGAAGAGCATCCGACCACTGAGCTACCCCATAGCCCTCTTTCTTTAAAGAGAGAGATTGTTTGATGAATAAAGACATCACAAAATGTAAAAAAAATAAAAAATAAAAAAAATAAAGAGAGAGAGCATTTCCAAGCCTGGCTCGTGTCTCCCTGACACTGGAAGGGAAAGGCTGGGTCCAACCCACTCAGCTGTCGTCAGGACTTCTGCACTCAGAGAGGCTAAGACAGGATCGCCAACTTTGAGTCCAGCGGGGTAACCTAGAGACTTAATGAGACCGTTCCTCAAAATAAAAATAAAAAAGGGCAAGGATGTAGCCCAGTGTGAAAGTCCTGGGTTCGATACCCAGTACCACCAAAAAAAAAAAAAAAAAAAAAAGCAGCAGAAGGAAGGAAGGAAGGAAAGAAAGAAAGAAAGAAAGGGCCCAGGAGATAGCTCAGCAGTCTAAGTGCCTGCCTGGAAAGCGCAAGGACCAAGATTGGATCCCCAGTGCAGCCTGTCGTGCCAGCCCTAGCTATCAAAACCAGGTGTGGTCGTGCACGCCTGTAATCCCAGCATTGAAGAGGCTGAAACAGGACAATCACTACAAGTCCAAGCTGTGTAGCAAGATCCTGTACCTTTAAAAAAGAAAAGAGAAAAAAACTTGAACCTCCTGCAGAGGGGTAAATACAAGTGTTAGGGACCAGAATCGAGCAGTGACTGTCCATCACGAAGGGAGAGGTTCCCCCTCCCCTGAGCAACCTATCAGGGTGCCCTGTCCCCTGCCTGGTGTCCCCCATCTCGGGCCCTGGGGCCTGGAAGTGGGCTTTGGGGTGTCTTGGGCCTGCGAGTAGCTGCCGTGCAGTGCTATGCAGCTGTCCCAGGAACGCTTGGGGTGGCTGCTCCCACAGAGCCCATCTGTGTGCCCCCCTGCAGGTGTGTAGGGACCTGGGTACCCGGCTCCACCCTCCCAGAGACAGCACCCACTTTGGTCTCCTTGGGTCTGAGGGGCAGCAGGCCTGGTTTCCTCAGCTCTTCGGGGGTGGGGGGAAGGGCCCAGGCCTCAGGCCCCATCTCGGTGCAGACCCTGGCCGAGTAACTGTCACCCGCCCCGGCTTTCCTCGCAGGGACGCCCAGCAGCCCCCCCTGCCATGATCCACCCGGGCAGCGGCACCCCTCCGGGAGAGGCACTTTTGCCCAGCGTGGCTCCCCAGGACTTCTGGAGGTCGCAGGTCTCAGCCTACACAGGCTCAGTGACCCGTCACATCAGCCACCGGGCCAACAACTTCAAACGCCACCCAAAGAGGAGAAAGTGCATCCGGCCCTCCCCACCCCCACCTCCCAACACCCCCTGTCCCATTGAGCGGGTAGACTTTGGGGACCTGCACCCCCAGAGGTCCTTCCGGGAGCTGCTCTTCAACGGCTGTGTCCTATTTGGCATCGAGTTCAGCTATGCCATGGAGACGGCATATGTGACACCAGTGCTGCTGCAGATGGGCCTGCCCGACCAGCTCTACAGCCTGGTGTGGTTCATCAGCCCCATCCTCGGTAAGTCTCAGCGTGGCCCTGGACATATGGCTTGGAAGATTCTGGAACATTCTACAAGCTTCTGGAAGATTACAGATGTTTCTGGAAGCGTCTCTGAGAATAAGGGAGAAACAAGGGTTAAGTTCCCCTAGTTAGCGTGGTGTAGAAAAACAGGTATGGCCCTTTCATCCTGTATTTTAAGTTCTTTTATTTAAAGCAGGCAATAGAACAGGAACTGAGCCACCCCAAGGACTGTGCTATCTTGGGTCATGTTGTTATCAGAGAATCCAAGAGACAGAGCTCAGTGGGGTTTGGTTCCTAGAAGACTTAGAATTTCATGAATTCCCAAGGAAAGTCCTGACTGCTTAGTACCCTTAGGGTCCAAGTGGAAAAGCAAAGGAGATGCCGAGTGACTGTTTCGTTGCCAACTCTGAGTCCTCTGGAGGCTTAAGCTTTGAGGCACTAGGGCATGGGTGAGCAGGTGCACTGGGGGGCAGCAAGGCTGTTGTGTGTCCCCAGGTGCCCAGGGACCCACCAGTGACCCCAGCCTGCTCTGTTTCAGGGTTCCTGCTGCAGCCTCTGTTGGGTGCTTGGAGTGACCGGTGTACCTCAAGGTTTGGAAGGAGACGCCCTTTCATTCTTGTCCTGGCGATAGGTCTGTTTTGGCATGGACATAAAATGCAAAAAAAGTAAAAGAAAATAGGCAGAAAGAGTGAGGAAGAAGGAAAGCGAGAGGGAGCAAGAGGGAAGGAAAGAAGAAAGGAAAGGGAAAGAAAAACCCAACTACCTCCTTTTAAGGAAATAATTTTTAAAAAAGTCTTCACTAAAGCAGGTGCCCTGGTGACTCCAGGCCTTCAGGTTTGGGATGCCAAGGAGCCCTCAGTTTTAGCCTGAGTCAACCCTGAGATGAAATCACTTTGATCCTTTTTTAATGAGTTTAAGCTGGGTGTGGTGGTGCATGCGTGTGATCCCAGTACTGTGGGAGGCTGAGGCAGGAAGATTCCAAGTTAGGGCCCAGCCTGGGCAGCCTTGTGATTTAGCAAGACTCTGTCTCAAAAAGATTAAAAAACAACAACCCTCCCCCCCCCAAAAAAAAAAAGCGCAGGAGACACAGCTCAGCGCAGAAGCCCTGAATGCAGCCCCCACCCCGTGCCGACCCCTCCCGCGGGCTCTGCCAAGCTGGGTCGCAGCCCGATTCACCCTGAGTCCCCGGATTCTAGGCTCAAGGAGTGGACCGTGGGGGCCAGCCAGCCAGCAAGGTCTCAGGGACCCCAACTCTCTGCTTCCAGGGGCGCTGCTGGGCCTCTCGCTCCTGCTGAATGGCAGGGACATCGGCGCAGCCCTGGCTGACACGGCCACCAGCCACAAGTGGGGCATCCTGCTGACGGTGTGCGGCGTGGTGCTCATGGACTTCAGCGCCGACTCGGCGGACAACCCGAGCCACGCCTACATGATGGACGTGTGCGGCCCTGCCGACCAGGACCGGGGCCTGAACATCCACGCGCTGCTGGCTGGTGAGCGCCCCACGGCCGGGCCGCAGGGCCGCGACTGCGCAGGCCTGGGGAGCCCCTCCTCTCCCCGTGACTTATACCTGAGTTAACGAAGCTCAGGCCTATAATCCCAGCACTGAGGCAGGAGGCTCACAAGTTCGAGCCTAGCCAGCCCGGGGAACTTAATGACTTAGACCTGTCTCAAAATAAAATTATAGTTTTTTAATCTTTATTTATTTGGTACAGGGTCTCGCTACACAGCCCAGACTCGTAGTGATCCTCCTGTCTCAGCCTCCCTAGCACAAATATATAGATAAACATAAAAATGATTCAAAAATATACCCTAAACACCGTAATATCTGGTGTGGATACACACGTGTGTGTGATGAGTGTGTCCAGCCGTGCTGCTGTGTCTGTGGCACATGGGTTCTGGGACTTCCTGCAAATACCTACAGATGCCAACTCCTTTATTTAAATGGCCCAAACTGGGCATGGTGGTACGCACCTGTAATCCCGCCTCTCAGGAGGCTGAGGCAGGAGGATTGTCTCCAGGCTACAAAGCAAGCTCAAGGCCAGCCTGAGCTTCACAGTGAGACCTTGTCTCAAAAAGCCAAAAATAAATAAATAAATAAATAAATAAAGAGAGAACTTTGTTCTGGGGAGAAACCCGGGCTGGCTTCTGTGAGCCTCTGGTCACAATGCTTTTATCGAGCCCATCAGTAGTAACCTTGTTCAGTGTGTTCCTGTTTAAAGACATCTTTTTATGGTCTTAGGGATTGAGCCCAGGGCCTTCACACTGAGCTGTACAGCAGCCCTTCTTAGTTGAAGACAAGCTCTCTCACTAGATCAATAAATTGTCCTCTCTGGATTCTAGCCCAGCTCCTCCTACCTCAGCCTCCCGCGTGCAGTGATTACAAGCCTCTTCACGATGCCGGGCTGGAAGATGCTGTATTTAGCAGATAGTCGACTCTTTGCGACTTGGGGTCCATAGCTTGTAGCTTGTCCCCCAAAAACAGTTCCTGTGATTTTCTCCGGGCCGTTGAAGGCAATGGTCTCAGTCCTTTGAGAACACCTTCCTGTGGAGGGTGGATGAGGCCTTCCTGGTGGTGGCTGTGCACAGCTGACAGGAGGGGGGTGTTGTGTGCCTGTGTGCTTCTCTATGTTGGAGACGAGAAGAGGGGTGCTGCTGTGCCAAAGTCAGCAGGGAACCCAAGGGACACATGCAACTGTGGCGGATAGCCACGTCCCTGTTCTTGTTTGAAAGGGGCTTAGCTGGAGTCCCGCCCGCGGGTGGACCTCGTAGCTTCAGCGTCTTCTAAGGAGCGCAGCCCCCGGGCCCTCACCGCCCCTCACGGCCGCCCTGGATGCCGACACCCTGTTTTCTCCCCAGGTCTGGGAGGAGGCTTTGGCTACGTGGTTGGCGGGATCCACTGGGACAAAACGGGCTTCGGGAAGGCTCTGGGAGGCCAGCTCCGCGTCATTTACATCTTCACCGCTGTCACCCTCAGCGTCACCACTGTGCTGACCCTGGTCAGCATCCCCGAAAGGCCGCTGCGGCCCCTTGGCGAGAAGAGGCCGGCCATGAAGAGCCCCAGCCTCCCACTGCCTCCGTCCCCGCCCGGCCTGCAGGACGAGGTCGCGGGCCACTCGCTCCCCGCCCCCGGGGCCCCTGTCGTGTGCCCCGGCCTCTGCACCCCCATCTCTCCGCCCAGCCCGCTCACGCCCAAGTACGGCAGTTTCCTCAGCAGGGACAGCTCCCTGACCGGCCTCAGCGAGTTTGCGTCCTCCTTCGGCACGTCCAACATAGACGGCGTCCTCATCGACTGCTTCACGGGCGGCCAGGACCACTACCTGGCCCTGCCGGCCAGCTTTCCGCGGGCCCCCGACGGCTTCTACCACCAAGGCCGGGGACTGCTGGACAGGAGGGACAGCGGCCTGGCCCCTGGCGAAGGGGACGTGCTGAGGGTGGGTTCCCTCGACGCCCCCAAGCCGCGGGCCTCCGGGATCCTGAAGAGACCTCAGACCTTGGCTCTCCCCGAGGCCGCAGGAGGAGGTGGCCCTGACACCAGCAGGAGAAGAAACGTGACCTTCAGCCAACAGGTAAAATTCCCGAGGTTGGGAACTTGCGATTAACCACCCACCTCCGGCAGTCAGAGGACACTTAGATGATGCACGGTGGTGCCTGGCTACTTGGGAGGCCGAGGCAGGAGTATCCGCCTGGGAATTTCGACATTATTTCAAAACCAGAACAAATGAAAGGGGCTGGGGATGTGGCTCGTTGATGAGTGATCCAGGGTTCCAGCGGGGAAAAAAAGAAAGAGATGACCAAAGAAAAGAGCGGATACAGAAATTCCCCATCATCACAGTTTGATCGGACAGGAGATCTCAGGGCAGTTGTTTCTGGTTCTCCGAGTCAAAGAATTGAGCAGGACCTTTGGTATACTCCGTGATGAGCAAGGACCGCTAGGGGCAGCACTGAGCTACTTAAGGGCCTGGAATTGTGGGCGGGTCTACGTGGGGATGGACAGGCTGCGCGGGCCAATGGAATGCTTGGCTCCGCCCACCAGCCAGGAAGGGAGGGTTTTTAGAGGACCTGTCCCGGCGCCCAAGGTGGCGCGGGGCGGGCGTCAGGTTTGCAGAAGTAGGGCAGGCTAGGATCTGTGCTTTCGGGTTGGCACATGCCTGGAGGGCATCGGGGTGTCCACTGGTTTTCGGATATGTTGCCGTAACTGCCCTTGCTCTGTCTAGTCTCTCCGTTCTCATCCCATGATGTTTGCTGGTCCTCGCTCCGTTTCCTGCCTCCACAGGACGCTTGTAGCGCTCAGCATTCAGGATGCGAAGTGTAGGTCCCACAGTCGGCCACAGGGGACAGCGTCCCCTGGACGCCCATCAGGCTCTGAGGGAGAGGGCCAGTTGGAGCACAGCCGACCTTCCCAAAGGCAGCGCAGGCCAGCGCTGTCGCTTGGGCGAGTCTGGGGCAGTGCCACGCTCCTTTCACTGGTTTCTAGGACTTTCCCTCAAGGCCCAGTTGGCAGTTGATTTGGACATCTGAATCAGTCACCAACAAATCTGAGTCTCCATGAAAGAGGATGCCGAAGTGCGGCTCACACTGCTGCGGGGTCTCCTCCTGACTTTGGCCGAGCCCTCCTAGTCTACGCTGCCCACCTCCAGGGCGGCACAGGCCCCAGGTCTCCCAGTAGCAGCCTCGTCCATGAGGTCCCAGAACCTTCTGGAAGGCCGAGTTGTCAGTGTACCAGTAGGTGAGGCCTCACCAGCTTCCAGAACGTGGCCTTGAGGAGGCTACTTTATTTTATTTTATTTATTGTTCTAGTCAAGGGAGGGAAACTTCATTCAGGCCCCAAGGCTGCAGGCGTTGGGCAGGTGGTGCCCTTCTGGACGAGGGGCTGGCTGAGCTTTACTTGACCTTCTTCTTGGGGTGCAGGTTGTTGGTGTGGCCACACTTCTTGCAGCAGGTGACAGCACGGGGGTGCAGGCGGGCATAGCACTTGCGGCAGACCATCTTGTCACAGTTGTACTTCTGGGCAAGCTGGCGCAGGGATGGCTCGATGATCCCACCTCGCAGGCGAAGCACCAGGGGCAGGGTGGGCTCTTTTTGGATGTTGTAGTCAGAGAGAGTCCAACCATCCTCCAGTTGTTTGCCAGCAAACACCAGGGGCTGCTGGTCAGGGGGGATTGCCCTCCTTGTCTTGGATTTTGGCTTTGACATTCTCAATGGTGTCCCTGGGCTCGACCTTGAGGGTGATGGTCTTGCCCGTCAGGGTCTTCACAAAGATCTGCATCTCTGTGTCTGCCGTTCGGCTGCCTCGTTGAAGAGAAAGAGTGCAACGGAGGAGGTTACTATAGACCAAAAGAAAGTTAAAGATTATTCTCTTATTTGACATAGACACTCTGGGGCCTGCCCATTAGCTCAGGTGTTTAAGTGCCTGCTGAAACAAAGCAGTCAGGCTCAGGATGCTGTGCTTCGATCCCCTCATCCTCAAGCCAAACCAGGCCTGCCCTGAGGGATCCTGAGCAGCCCAAAACAAAAACAAAAAACAAAAAAAACCTCCTTCTGACATAGACGCGCTGTGGGTGTGGTACTGGGTACCTGCCATCCCAGCACTCAAGAGGCTGAGGCAGGAGGATCAGGAGTTTAGGGCCAGCCTGGTAACCTTAGTGAGCACAAGCCCAGCTGGAGAACTTAGATGCAAAGAGAGGGGGAGAGGAGGAGAGGGGAGAAGGGAGGGG
>NW_004524689.1:5335582-5374387 GCF_000260255.1 Octodon degus
GAGGGGAGGGGAGGGGAGAGGGCAGGGGAGGGGAGGAGAGGGGAGAAGCAGACATACTAAGCTACCTGCCAGCCTTGAGAGCTTCCTGGGAGGAGAGATCTGTAGGTCCTTGGTCCTTGGAGTTTGTGGACCATGAGTTCTATAAAACTTTTGCTGGAGGGGGCCTGCCATTAGCTGGGGGCCTGCCATTAGCTGGGGGCCTGCCTGCTTAAACGAAGCATTCAGGCTCCGGATGCTGTGGTTCAAAGCCAGATACTCTCACCAAACCAGAAATGCTCTAAAGGCGTCTTTTTTTTTTTTGGGGGGGGGACTGGGGATTGAACTCAAGCCCTTATACTTGCCACGGAAGCACTTATTCCACTGAGCCATCTCCCCAGCCCTAAAGGCATCTTGAGGAGACCAAAACAAACAAACAAACAAAAAAAAAAACAACTTTTGCTGGAGTTTAAAGGGAGGCAGCCTCCCAGCCAGCTGGAGGGAAGTGACACTCTGCTCTGCCGGCAGACGCTGAGTATCCACCCAGTCCCATCCAGACCCATGAGACCCAGCTGTGGGCTGTCGCTGTCTCTCTCTCTCTCTCTCTCTCTCTCTCTCTCTGTGTCAACATCTCATACTATGTTCTTACTTTTTCCTTGGAGACAGGGTCCTGTTAGTCATTAAGTTTTCCAGACTGAGCGAGCGTGAATCTGTGATCCTCCTGCCTCAGCCTCCCAGAGTGCTGGGATCACAGGTGTGCACCACTGGGCTGAGTGACTAATCTGGCCTTTTGTCACCCCTGGAGAGTCTCATCCTGGATCACAAGCTTCCACCCAGCCTTCCAGACAGAGTTCTTGAAAACCTCCCCCCTTCCCAGCGCACCCGCCCATCAGCTAGCTCCTTGAGGAAGGTGCAAACCCCAGGAAATGTCAACTCCTCCGGGCGCCAGCAGGGACATGGCGGTGCTTTAGCAGTCCAGCAGTCTTTCTGCGGCAGGTGTGGGGTGACGAGCCGCAGAAAGGAAGAAGTGGAGCCTGCCTGCCTTCTCCTCCCTTCCTTCTTCCCTCCCATTTTCCCTCCCTTTCTGCTTCTCCTTCTCCTTCCTTCCCTCCTTCCTTCCTGTTTTTCTCCGGTACTGGGGGTGGAACCCCGGACATCTGCCCTAAGCTACATCCCCAGCTCTTTTTATTCAAAAGCTCCTTAAGTCACTGAGCTGCAGAGGCTGAGCTCAAGCTTGGTGATCCTCCTGCCTCAGCCTCCCACAGTGCCACGCTCACAGGCCTGGGCCACCCTGCCCGGCTCTTCTTGTTCTGCACAAGATCAGCACCTCCTCTGTGGCACAGACCTGGGTTCCTGCGGCACCAAACAGTGAAACCCCACTTCCTGGGGGCTGTGGATCTCGAGAGGACCCGGTCGCCTCTCCCCAGGTGTGGTCAAAGTAGGGAGGCACTGATGGCACTGTGCCCCATGCAGGTGGCAAACATCCTGCTCAACGGCGTGAAGTACGAGAGCAAGCTGACGGGCTCTGGAGAGCCTTCGGAGCAGCCGCTGTCCCTGCGCCGCCTCTGTGCCACCATCTGTCACATGCCCAAGGCCCTGCGCAACCTGTGTGTCAACCACTTCCTGGGTGAGCATGCTCGACCTGGGGCGGCTGGAGGGGAGCAGGGAGAGTGCGGTATGGGCGAGAGCCCGGCTTCTAGGTGCTTCCTACCATCCTTACCCCAGACAACTGCCAGGGGACCAGGCTGGTGGCCCTCCCAAGCAGTCCCCAGCTGAGGGACATGCAGCTTCCCCAGGGGTGGGGGCACCTGGGACTCCACAGAGCCAAAGCCCCACCCCAGAGCTCTAGGACAGCTCACTGGGAACAACAGCCCCCTCTGGCTGTGATATCCGCCCAGGTGTCAGTGTGGCCGATCTTCAGCTCCCACACCCCTGGGACCTTGAGTGGAAGGGCCCCAGGACCCCACTTGCCTTGCATTCCCTCCATGCCCCGGACAGCCAGACACTGGAAGGTGGGGTGACCCAGCACACATGGCCCTGCAGGAGGCAATGAGAGGTGGGCTAGACTCCGGCATTGCAGCCTGGGTCCTGGGACCTCGTGTCATCCCAGCCGCTGGGACCCGGGCCGAGGAGCCAGCACAGTGCGGCTTGGGGTCCGTGGAGCTGGGCTGGACCCTATGCCCGGGCACACAGCAGGGCCCTTGTCACCACTGCCACAGCAAGCCCGGTAGTCCCTTTGGGCAGCAGGGTGCGATCACCTGGTGGGGGGGCCTTCGGAGGCGCTCAGTGGAAGCGGCCCAGGCTGAATCCCACCCTCTGCCTCCAGGCTGGCTGTCCTTTGAGGGCATGCTGCTCTTCTACACTGACTTCATGGGTGAAGTGGTGTTCCAGGGTGACCCCAGGGCCCCGCACGCGTCTGAGGAGTACCAGAAGTACAACAGCGGTGTGACCATGGGCTGCTGGGGCATGTGCATCTACGCCTTCAGTGCCGCGCTCTACTCAGGTGTGCCGGCGACACTGCTGTCCTATTGGCAACTGTGGGTTGGAAGGGCAGGCGGTTCATGTCTCGGCCACCATACGCCATCCAGGGCTGGCAGCAGATGGGTCCCGGGGGAAGCCACCCGGCTGCACCCTCGGCCCTTGACTCTAAACCTAAGGCCATGCTCAGCTCTGGCCCTAACCTCCCTTCCCCATTCGCCACCTCAAAGCCAGCAGCCCTTCTTCATTCTAGCACCCTCAGGAAACGGGCCACGGCACAGTGTGGACCTCAAGCTTCCTTCCTCGTGAGGCTGAGCCCCGCGCAGACAGTGTCACTGTGGGGGAGGCAGCAAGGCTTGGCACGCCCCAGGGCCTGGCAGTGATGTGTGTTCCTGGGTGGGTGCTTGCGCTGTTGGGTGCAGGTGGCCTTATCTGGCCCAAGGGTGGGTTCTCAGCAGCTGTAGAGATGCCACCGGCCATGGGTAAGCTGCGGGGCCCTCGGGTGAGGAAGAGAGTAGGTGAGAGCCCAGCAGGGTGCAGGGTGGCTCAGAGCCCATGCCGACCTCTGGGGCCAAATGCGCCAGGCAGCCTGGGTTCCCCAGGGCCTCTGGTTGGGGCCCCAGGGTAGTGGCACAGGGTCACATCCAGATGGTCACACGTGCCTGCCCCCCTGCAGCCCTCCTGGAGAAGCTGGAAGGCTGCCTGAGCACCCGCACGCTCTACTTCATCGCCTACCTTGCCTTTGGCCTGGGCACCGGGCTGGCCACGCTGTCCCGCAACCTCTACGTGGTCCTGTCACTCTGCACCACCTATGGCGTCCTGTTCTCCACGCTCTGCACGCTGCCCTACTCTCTGCTCTGCGAGTACTACCACAGCAAGGCGGTGAGTGCCGCTCCTCCCCAGCAGCCACCTCCAGGCCACCCTGCTCTGCTGGGACGGCCGGGAGGAGAGGCCCAGCTGCACAACAGGCAGACTTAGGAGTCAGCGCCACCAACAACTTGGCCACCAAGCCAATGACCTGTGACCTCCAGCCTTTAAAACTCTCCATGAGCCAGGGGTGGTGGCCCACGACTATCACCCCAGCAGAAGCAGGAGGATTGCTAAGAACTTGAGACCACCTTGGGCTACAGAGTGAGTTCAAGGTCAGGCTGAACTACACAGGGAGATCCTATCTCAAAAACAAAGCAAAAAGATTAAAAATCTTGATGAATGCAGGGCATGGTGGTCCACACCTGCAGTCCCAGCACTTGGGAGGCCGAGGCAGGAAGAGCTCAAGTTGGATCCCATCCCAGGCAATCTGGCAATGTAGCAACACCTTGTCTCAAAGTAAAAAACAAAGGTCTGGGGATGCTGCACAGTCTAAAGGCTCCAGCTACCATCCCCAGTAACACACGCACACACGCACATGCACACAAAAGAAAAAAAATCAGAATCATTGGCAAATGTCCACGCTGAGTAAGATGGTGGACTGCTCAGCCGCAGTGCTCAGCAGCAGCATGGTGTCTGCCCCGCGCACTCCGAGGGTGCAGGGCAGGGGAGGGACACCGAGCCCATCTGTCCCTGTTCTCCTAGGCACGGATTCTCTCTGCCAGCTTTGAGAGCAACCCCCAACCCCAGAACAGTTCACAGCTCAGCCCTGAAGGCGTGCGACTCTGTGGCTGTAGGGCCACCACGGTGTCTTAAGGCATGCATCACCCCAAAGAGAAACCCTTCAGCCATCGGTCGCCCTAGCCAACGTGCATGGCGCCACCTGCCCCGTGGCACATAGCAGTGTGCAGTGGTCCCGGGGCTCACCCTGGTGGAGCTCACGTCCACACTTGGGTGCTGTTTACACCACGTCACCACGATTGTTTTTTCTTTTTTCTTTCTTTCTATTTTTTTAGACAGGGTCTCACTCTGTATCCTAGGCTGGCCTCCTGTGGATCCTCCTGCCTCGGCCTCCCAAGTGCTGGGATTAAGAGGTGTGTTCCACCACACCTGGCTCCTACCATGCGTTTTGTTTGTTTGTTCGTTTTGTGGGGGTGTTTTTTGCAATAAATGTGGAACTTCAAAATAGTTGCTTTAAGATATTTCCTTGCCTTTTGAGCACAGCAATGCACGCCTGTAATCCCAGCTGGTCATGAGGCTGAGGCAGGAAGATCGCAAACTGGAGGGCAGCCTGGTCAGTTTAGCCAGGCCGTGTCTCAAAATCAATCAGTCCTTCCCTGGCAAGCACAAGGGCCTGAGTTCAATCCCTGGTTCCGCAAAAATAAATAAATAAATAAATAAATAAATAAAATCAGTCAGTAAAAGGGCTGCGACATGGCTCGGCATCACGGAGCTTGTCTTGCCTAGCAAGCAAGAGCCCCTGGGCTGTTTCCAGTGCGGGGGTCAGGGGAGGACACAGTGTGCTGCTGGCTGAGTGCCCGACATCCCTCACCAGTGACCCTAGCCAAGGCTCAGCCTGTGGATTGTCACCCAGCTCTCCCAGGTGTGAGGACAGGTGGCCAGGTATCCTGGGTCCCCTCCTGGGAGGCCGGCAGTGGCCATGAGGATTGCCCCTCCCTGGACCCCATGCCCCTTTGCTGGGCAGAGGGCCACATCTGGGGCAGTGGGTTGTCCTTTCCAATGGAGATGCCTGCAGGTCCCTTGCTGGGTGGTGTCACAAGGGTCCTAGGATGTCCCAGGGACACAGTGTAGCTTAAGGTGACCCTGAGCTGACATCTCAGTGTTTGGGGCAGTGGGCAGGAGGGGGCAGGGCTCTCTCTGGGTGGGCATGGGGAAGAAAGAGGACCCAACCCGGGGACCCTCCTGGCTGTGCCCCACACGATGACCCTGGGGAGCAGGGAGTGCTGTGGAGATGCAGCCTTCTTCAGGTCACCCAGCACCCCGTGTGTCCCCAGCCCGGCTCACAATCCCCTCTCTGGCAGTTCGCAGGGTCCGTCGCAGATGGCACACGGCGTGGCATGGGCGTGGACATCTCGCTGCTGAGCTGCCAGTATTTCCTGGCCCAGATCCTGGTCTCCCTGGTCCTGGGGCCGCTGACTTCGGCTGTGGGCAGCGCCAGCGGGGTGATGTACTTCTCCAGCCTCGTGTCCTTCTTGGGCTGTGTGTACTCCTCCCTGTTTGTCATCTACGAGATCCCCCCAGGAGATGCGGGAGAGGAGGAGCACCAGCCGCTCCTGCTGGCTGTCTGAGGACCCTCCGCCACCCCCACTCTGGACTCTGCCTGTGCCTGAGAGCCCAAGGGCCGGCTCCACTGGAATGTAAATATCGGGTAAAATAAAAGACAGCAGCAAAGCCCGGGGCTCCCGGCCTCTCCCAGGGACTCAGGCAGGGGACACTGTAAGGGGAACTCGTGGTTCTCAGTCCCGGGTGACAGTGCCACCACTTTGTACCCCTGGGAAGACATCTGGCGGTGGCTGGAGATAAATGGGGTTGGGACAACTCAACTCAGCAGGATGCACTTATGTCTAGGGCTTTGCAGACACCCTATGACACATGGAGCAGCCCACCAAATGGTGCCCCAAAGGCCAGCAGTGCTGAGGGAGGGACAGCCTGGTCCCTGGACCACACCGCACTCTGCGTCACAGGGTTACGTATAGGGTCTGTCACGCATGCACTCGTCCTTCTGTCCATACATTCACCCATCCAGTCTTCATCCATCCTTCATCTGCCCATTGTTCATCAATACATCCATCCACACATCATCCATTTTCCCAGCCACCCATTTATCCATCCATCCTTCCTTCCATCCATTTATCTACCTATCTATCCATCCGTCCGTCCATCCATCCATCCATCCATCCACCTTTCCATTCATCCATCACCCAACCACCCATCATCGATCCATTCATCCATCCATCCATCCATCCATCACCCAACCACCCATCATCGATCCATTTATCTATCCATCCATCCATCCATCCATCCATCCATCCATCCATCCATCCATCTTTTTATCTATCAATTCATCCATCCATCCATCCATCCATCCATCCATCCATCCATCCATCCATCCACCTACCCACCCATCAATCCTTTCATTCATTTATCTGTCCTGCCCTCCCCTTTCCTTCCCTCCTCTTTCACTCCTTCCCTTCTTCCTTCCCTCCTACCTGCTGGAGTTCGGAACTGAAATGTCTCTCAAAGGCCCACACGTTGAAAGCTTTGTCTCAGCCCCTGGTGCAACTGAGAGGCGGGGACCCTAAGAGATGAGGCCTCACAGAGAAGTGAGGTCACCGGGGAGCTGGAGACCCACTGTCCCGCCCTGGTTCCCAGCTGCCAGGAGGTGATCTGTTTGCTGTGTGGCTGTAGTGCCCTGTGCTGCCACCAGAGCATCAGGGCAAGTGACTAGGGACTGAAATCGCAAGTGCACAGCATGCCTCTCTGCGGACTCCCAGGGACTCTGTCAGTAACAGGAAGATGGCACGCTCACACTCACCCATCCATCTGCAGGAAGGTGTCAGCCTGTGCCCTTGGATGTGGCAGGGTCAGGGACCCACCCTGTGGAAGCCATGGGTGGAGGGACAGATAGGTGCCAGGCAGGACCAGCAGGGGTGAAGGCTGCTGAGCTGGGCCTGGCCGTGGGGTGCAGCTGTCGCTCTGGGGGCGCTGTCCTGAGGCACTCGAGGGACCACAGCAAGCCTCAGCCTGGGGAAGGGTGCACTGCCCGGGTAGGAACTGAGACCGAGTGGGCCAGGCCTTGCACCCACCACTGCCTGAGTCCCTGCTTGGCAGGCTCAGGGGTCTCCCTTGCAGGCTGGGACCCTGGAATCCCTGCAGCAGGTAGCCTCTGATCCCCTTCCATAATGGAAACCCCGAGGCTCCTGCCTGCTGTCTGGGCCCCCAGTGTACCTCATGCAGGGAACCTGGCCTCCTGTGGCTCTGCAGCCCCCACACCTCAGGGCATAGTCCCCTGCTTGGGGCTTGGGGAGACACCCACCCCATCACAGCAGCCCCAGCAATCTGGAGCCCACCACCGGCTCCAGTGGGACCAGCTCATGGACTGGTGCTCTGTGGCCAGTTCGAGGGTGCTGGCAGGGCCACAGTCTCCATGGTGCGCCATGGCCCCCTCCTGCAGGCCACAGCTGCCAGTCAGAACCTCCCCTCCATGACCGTGGGCTCC
The DNA here is from genome assembly GCF_000260255.1 of Octodon degus. Taxonomy (NCBI): domain Eukaryota; kingdom Metazoa; phylum Chordata; class Mammalia; order Rodentia; family Octodontidae; genus Octodon; species Octodon degus. The sequence goes on from NW_004524689.1 coordinate 5,343,144, forward strand.
CCAGGCCTCTCTCGGTGCCAGGGCAGCAACCCTTCGGGTCCCAGGAGGCTTGGTCCTGCCATACCTCCTTGGCCTGACCTAGCAGGTGGTGAAGCTCCCTGCGGCCTTGGCCCCAGCCTCCTGGTGGTTTCGGGTTTTCCCTGCTGTCAGACCTGGGAGCTCTCCCCAGAGCCTGGGAAGTAAGACACTGCTTCTCCACTTGTCAGTGGCAGCTGCAGCCTCTTGCCTGCACACACCACTGGGGGGAGACCCCAGGAAAGCCACCCTGGCCACTGCAGACCACAAGGCCTGTAGCCTCATCCATCCAGCTCATCTTCCTGGCGTGCAGCAGAAGTGTCACAATCCCATTTCACAGACCTGCCGGGTCCCGGTTCGCAGGCTCAGCTCAGAGTCAGCAGAACTGGCTGCAGAAGCCTGCTCTGAGCGCCTCAGGGAGAACGTGGGGCTGTGAGGTCCCCCAATGGTGGCCTCGTCCCCACAGGCTAAGCCCTGGACAAGTGGGGCCCCTGGGACCACAGCAACGAAGGGAGGAGGAGCTTACCCTGTGCCCGCTGGCTGAGACTCACCCTCTCAGGCACTAACCCTGGAGCAAGACCTGCCTTTGCTCCATGCCTGGCACTCCCACTGCGAAGCCCACAGCCCAGCCACACCACTCTGGAGCAGCTCGTCAGAACCTGGCCATACTGGGGGTAGGGTGGGTGGGGCCTGAGGTGGGCATAGGTTGGTGGCACCCTGGGTCCTTGGACACGACCATTGGGTGAGCCTCCGGCTCGATGAGCTTTTGCTGAGTGCAGGCTGCACGCAAAACTGCTGATGCAATGTGGAACAACAGAGGGGCCTCTGCTCCAGACAAAGCCTCTGCTGCCTCCCAGTGTCGGAGCCTCAGCCCCACACAGGGCCACGGTCCTTGTCCCCCGTATACCCTCCTGCCACGTTCCCAGCCCTGCTCGGCTGCCGCCTTGTCTACTTTGCCCTTTGGTGCTCCTTGTCAGAGCCATCATCCCCCGTGGCGCCTGGATTCCTGGAGTCAGTCATCCACGGTCACCACTGCCACCTGGTGGCCAGGACCAGGAGTGAATCCACTCTGCAGTGGAGCCATCGGCTGTGCCCAGCTGGAACTGTGAAGAGCAGACAGAACCTGGGAGTGAAAAGGGGTCAGGCTCACAGAGACCTTCATCCTTGAGCAGCTCAGTGGCCTCAAGAGTCCTCCTTCGCTGGCACAGGTCTTCTAGTCCTGAAGTCCTGGCTCCAGGTCTCATTCCTCACAGCATTTGTACCCTTCACAGGGCCACCCTGTGAAGCAGATGCCTCAGCTCCCAAGTGCGATGTCCACCAGGGTGGGAGAGGGGCAGCAGAGAGATGGGAGGTGACAGCATGAGACCAGACCTGGGTGAAAGGACCCACTCTCTAGTCCCATGTGCCTACATCCAACGGCACCTCTGCATCTGGCACCCAAGGCCACCTTCTGCAGGGCGCAGCCATCCACCCATTCACGCAGCTAAGAACATGGAGCAGGTGTCTCCCCAAGGAAACTCGGTCCAGTAACGAGATGCCCAGGTGGGGGCAGGAGTCCCATACACAGGGACAGGTTCTGTAGCCCAGTCCAATGTGTCCACGTTGGCGGCAGCTGCTAAATTGGCCACCTTGGGCAGGAGACGTGCAGGAGCGGTAATCCAGGTCTAGAACAGGGGCTGCCCGAGCTCCTGGGGCAGCCATGAACCCAGATAGCACTCACGGAAAGGAGCCTCAGGTCTGAGGGCCAAGGAGTAGAGCTGCACCCCACGAGAGCGCCCAGGGAGGGGCGGACCGTGTCCAGGAAGCTGTGGGCCAAAGCCCTTCAGGGGTTGCTCCGAGTCCAGGGACTGGGTGCGCCCCTGCAGCTAGGCACAGCTCCCCACCAGCTCTGCTGAAACTAGGGTTCCCTGCACCGCCCACCTGCAGATGCCAGGGCCAGTCCCTCCACATCTCCGTGGTCCACAGCAGGATGCATGTCAGCCTGGTTTGAGGTCCCATCTGATTCAGCCAGGGCTGGGCCAGGGGATGGCCCTGTAGGCAGAGAGGTCCCTGCGGAAGGCCCTGACCATGGCTGATCCTGACCCAAACTCAGCAGCAGCAGTACCAGGGATTGTACGGCCTAGACACTGACCCTGGAGGGCCTGTATGCTTGGGACTTTGTCTTTGGGGGTGGGTGCTGCCCCTGCTGGGTTTGTTGCAGAACTGTGCTCGGGCCCTGGGCCTCACACACTGCCTTTCCCCACAGGGCGGAGCCAGAAGGGACTCTGTTCCCAGAACAAGGGGAAGGTCCAGAGGGCGAGGGCTGGCCTGGGACTGCTACTGGATACTGGCTCCTTCTCGTTAATCCTGAACCGCTTCCTGAGTGTGCGGAGGACAGCAGACCGAGGCCTGAGAAATGGCCACACTTGAGGGAGATTTGCGGATCAGTGGCCCTGTCCAACGAGGGATGATGCGATGAGGTCGTGGGCAGTCATTCCCGTGTTGGGAACCTTTGAATTCTGTTGGTTAAGATACAGCCTAACCTGGGAAGCAGGACTCCTCGGGGACAACTGTCCCCTCTTGGCTCCCTCTACTCTCTGGGGAGTCTTTCGGTACTTCTATGTATGCTCTACTCCAACAGCTTAGAACATCAGTGTTCGTCCTCCACCCCCACCCCCAGTGCCATGGTCTACCCTTTCTATGGCTGAATTCCCTATTACACACAGTGAGAAAACCTGTTCCTCCGGCAGTGGATGCTGGGTTTCCCATTGTGGCCGTGGCTGACACTGCTGCAGTACCCGGGGCGGGTGGGTGGGTGGGTCTGTGTGGGGGGGTCTTGACACTGCTATCACTTCCTTGGCGATGTTCCCAGTGGTGGGACAGTCAGCATTCCTAGGGGCTGTCCTGATTTGATTCCATCATGCTCTGCAGAGCAGCATGGCACTGGGACCCGGTCTGGCTACCAAGTCGGGAACTGCCATGCCTCTGCAGCCTGGCAAGCCCAGCAAAGGTGCCCGCCCTGCCTCTCCTGTATCCCAGGTCCTGATTACCTCTAGCCACCTGCTGCCTAGGACGCAGGAGTGGCCCTGGCCACTGACACGTGTCCCCGCACCTTCCACCTCTTGCAACACCCAGACACCCACCACCAGTCTTCATTTCCAGGACTGGCCTCACCCACTTGAGGACTCCTGCCCCCTGGTGGTCACAGCTGTGCCTTACAGGCTGACTGCATGCAGCACCACCACAGTGAGGCCCTCAGTAACCACAGGCTACTCTCCAGCTCAGTGGGACCTGAAGCTGCTGTCCTAAGCTGATTGGGGTGGCACTCACTGCCCACACGGGAGCATGGGATCTGCCAGTGAAACCTCTGCCTGCTCTTCTTGGAAGCAGCTGGGAGCAGTGGAGCCCAGGGCTGTTCCCACATCCCCAGAACAAGACAGCCTGGCCCACACAGGCATAGTAGTAGTGTAGCTTGGTTTTATTTATGTCCACAAATATTTCAAAAAAATTACAAAATACTCAAATGGAGAGAACACAGAAGTCACGATTCTGGGTGTCTACTGCTTACACTGTGTTATCTCTGGCAAACTACTCATATATACATTTAGCTTCAAGATATATAGAAACGTAGCAAATCAGAACGGACACTCTGCTCTGCTGCAGTGAGGAGAAGCTCAGCCTTGACGACATGGAGCGAGACACATACAGAACACCGAAAGCAAAACCAAACTTCAAACGGAAGAAGGAAACTCCAAAGAAAACAAGCACCAGCTTCATGGCCACAGGAGGCCGGGCGGAGCACGAGGGTCAGGCTGGGGGCTTCCGGCTCCAGAGAACCCGAAGCCCTAGGAAACACCACCTGCAAGTGGCTTTCAAGTGCAGACTGCAAGTCTGTCACTTTCTCTTCTTTGGAAAAATGGGTAACAGAGGAGACCAGGTTCAACTGAATGGTACATGTGGGCTCTATCCAAAGGGAAAGACACATGAGCAAGGGAGGTGGGGCCGGCAGGGTGTGCCCGTGCTCCGTGCCATGGGCAGAGCCAGCCTGAGGGCTGGGTGCTGGTCACCACCCCTGTGCCGAGGCAGCCGGAAATTTCATGACAGAGTTCATCTGAACTTGCCTCCAGTAAGGAACTAAAGTTAAGGCAGAAATGGAATGAGAGAAAAACAAAACGAAAACCAAACTACAAACATTTTCAACAACAAAACAATCCTATCTGTCCCAACTGAAACCAATGTGGTTGATAGAAACTGGAGAGTGCTGTGCTGCTGGTTGGTCTAGAGCCCGGGGCTGAGCGCAGGCCTGCTGGGTCTAGGACAGCCCTGTCCTCTGACCCCATCCGGTCCCCAGACCCACACATGGGGCCACAGAAGGGACTCCTGGGAGTCTGAGGACAGGAGGAGCTTCAACAGATGCTGGCGTGCCTGCTGCGGCTTTGAAAAGCTTCTGGCTCCTGGGGGCGGCAGGCCCTGCTCCTCGCCAGTGGGCTCGAGGCTGGGCTCCTGGTCCCAGCTCTAGGAGGCTGCTCGGGACTCAAGTGGTTCACCAGTCGCATGGGTCAGTGTCTGCACCTGCTGTGCGGGCACAGGTGCAGGTGCCATCCACACTGCGTTCACCTCGGGTCTCGCCTGCACAAGGAGATCTGAAAGGTGACACGCACAGCTGGGCAGTTTTCTAATTCCTTTGGCAAGTGCTACGTCCTGGTCTTTCCTGCGCTGAGTTATCTGTATGGAGTCATTTTCTGGAACTTTCTTGACTGTTCATGAAATTTCAGAGTATTATAAAGGCAATTTATCCAGAACCATCAAATGTGTGTGCACAGAACTGTGTAAGGAAATCTGCCATCAGGCACACAAAAATCCGTGCTTTCCATCCCACAAGACAGGACACGGTGGCAGCAGGGCCCTCCACACACCTGTGCAAAGCGGAAGGGGCTTGCACTCACACATCTGTGCCTCAGCCTAGCACGCACGAGCGACAGAGCACGCCGAGCAGCACAGGGGAGTTCGCCGTGGCAGCTCTGCCAGCCCAAGTGCTGTCACTGAACCTGCCTAGTCCCAAGCTCCTGCCTGCTTGTAATTAGTAACACCCATCGGCTCCCTTTAATTAAAGGGATAATTATATATAGCTTTTTATTAAAAAATCAACTCTGTATTCTGTCAATAGCTGGTAGGAATCCATAATTAGTGACATGGCTGGAAAAAATAGAACAGTAGTTTGTGGAAGGAAAAGAAGGCTGTTCTAAAATTATTTATTTACAGACATAAAAAGCCATGCTGCAGAACTTTCTCAAATTATGAAGATTTCCTACAATGTATTAAAATAAAAGATTCTTTTAAAAATTATAGCTCTTGGATTGCAAACTCATATGCTGCCACCTGCACACCCGCAGGCCAGAGCCCACGACTCAGCGTGTCTGCGCACAGTGAGGGTGGGACAGGTCCTACACCTGCTGAGGGGTCAAGGAGAGGAGGCGAAGCCACCGTGCTCACAGGGGTCCGGATGTCCAGCCCAGTCCGGGACTCACTACGTTTCTGGGGAGTCATGCAGGGAGACCCAAGCCAGTCTCGGGAAATCCTCTCAACAAACGAACACTATTATGTGATACATTTTTAGTTGTGGGGTTTTTAAATATATAAAGAAATCTTTAGAAGATATTCTTTTTGCTTTTGCAGCTGCTACTGTATGTAAAAAGTCCTGTTTCTCCCCCCAAGAATTGGGGTTTCCACAGCCAGCATTAACAAATAAATAACTTATAATTGCTTGTCACCTTCTTTCTTCAGTCGGCTGAAAAGAAAAAAACAAGATCAGGCATCAGACCAGGTAAGTGACAGGCGTACTGGATGCCACTGTACAAGCCTGCTTGCACCCCCAGGCCACAGGCACTGGCCTGGGCTTTCGCTGGTCATGCCACCCCCACCTCACCTGTAATAATCTTCCTGGCTGGGTAAGTGGCCGCCGTGCATATGGGGGTGTCCGTGCAGCCACTGCTGCTCCATGGCCAGTCTCTGCAGCTCAGCTGACTGGGCGTGCATGGCCTGCAGCTGGTGGGCTGCCGACATGGGAGGAGGGATGGCTCCAGGCAGGTCTCGGGGGTAAGGGGTTCCTATCAAGCACAAACAGCCAAGAGTGGCTGGGATGAAACCGGCATTCAGTGACCAGCAAAGGTCTAGAACACCTGGCAGCCACATGCTGCTAGCTAGGGATGGTCAAAGCAGCCCTGCCCAATCTCCAGAGAAAGCACCTTCTGGGTATGGGACAGAGCTGCCTCGGCAGACCAAAGCCCCTGAGGGGAGCAGGTGCAGCAGTGCCCCACTGACCCCAACCAAGCCCATACACCTGTGACTATCTTCACCCCAAGCCTGCCTCGACCCCCACAAAGACCTGGGCACAGGGAGGGTGCAAATCCACTCACTCAGTACTTAACTGTTCATGAAAGCCCAGGGCTAACAGACCCCGGCTGGCCCTCCTGTGACTCACCGAAGACGGGGTGGCGCAGCATCTCGTGCTCGTGGGGGGGCTGGCCCAGCAGAGGGCTAGGGAGGGTGCCAGGTGGGTAGGGGAAGCGAGCCAGGTGGGGGCCCGCAGTCAGGGGGTCAACCAGGGGGTGAACTGGGCCTGCTGAGCCTAGAAAGGAAGGAGACCAGATGCTGGCAGTGTGTGGTGTGGCCTTCTCAGCATCTCTCAAGTGGGGCAACTGGGACAGACCCCTGGCCCAAGCTGGCCACAACAAGCACCCCACCTGGCTGTGTCCCTGGCTTCCCAGTGCTTGTTAGGTCTTTGGGAATGAGATGGGGCCACCCCAGCTGGGGCCTCCCTCCCTGCTGAGCAGCCCCTTACCCAACATCTGTACCACGGCTGGCAAGCCCAGGATGGTGCTGCCTAGGTGGCTGGTCTGCTACAGGATACCCCTCAACCTCCTTGGGTGACCCAGTGCTGTGCTGGGCTGTCCCTCACTCTAAAGGCCATGAGGCCTTCCTTCCTGGACAACCCGGAGAACTACCCTATGCCCTGCACCCAGTCCAAGGGCCTGGCCGATGGGGGGGTCTGCCGCAGCTTTCTGATTCGGCAAAGGGTGCTGAGCCTGGCCAAGCCCAGAGCTGCCTGTGCTGAAGCAGAACCCCAAGTGCTGTGAGGAATCTGAGCACCCACCTTGGTGGAGGGGGTCCTGCTGGTGGAGGTGGAGGTGGGAGTGGATGTGGGAGTGCTGGTGGTGGTGCGGAGTCACATTGAACATCTGCAGACGCGCCAGGGGGTCACTGGTGAGCGATGCCATGCGCTCCGCGTGGATGCGCTCGGCTGCCAGTCTGTCCGGGTAACTCATTTCGGGACGCAGCTGGGGGCCTGCCAAGGCCAGTCTCTCCCGCTCCAAAGGGTTCAGACCAGGATGGAAAGAGGCGAATGGGTGGGGGCCGGCTGAGGGGGGAATGGTGAGGGCACTGTGCCGGGCAAAGTGCTCCATGGGGTTGGTGGCTGGGTGCAGGGGGTCCAGCTCTGGGGGCTTCACCTCGAAGCCCGGCTTCATGCGCTCTCGCAGCTCACGCTCACGGATCTCCCGCTCGCGGATCTCGCGCTCCCGGAGCTCCCTCTCTCGGATGGTGGGGTCCACATTGTAGAGGCCGGGCATGTGGTAGGCCAACAGGGGGTCAGTGGGGTTCAGGGGCATGTAGAAAGGGTGGTTGCGGTTGGTGGGAGACATGACGTGGGGCCGAGCATACTCGCTCAGTGTCCGAAGAGCAGGAGTGTCAGGCCCGATGTAAGGGGGCACAGCAGCGATGGTGGTTGGAGGGGGCTCGAAGGAGGGCCGCATGTGGCCGGGACCACTGAGCTGAGGGTCACTAAGGCGGCCTTCGTGTGCAGAGCTGGATGCTTTCTGCTAAAGCAAAGAGGGTAGGTAGGAGGGCTGTGTGGGTCTAGAGCTCCACATGGGCCCCACCTTGCTCCCATCCTGCACTGGGGCAGTTCTCCTCCTCCAGGATGGAGACCAAGGCCCAGCCTTGGCCTGGTACCAGCATGGTACTAGGACTCTGCTGTGACAGTCCCATCTGCCCAACCTCCCAACACCCCAGATGGTCATAGCCTTCTGTGAACAGGAAAAGGGTTAAGAGTAAGCCTGAAGACCAGAAGCCTGCTACATGCCCCGTGCACTAGTGCTACTACAGGAGGTCCCCCTTGTGCCATCTTGCCCCCTGCCAAGTTGCCCAGATATGAGGAAGGATGCCCTTTCCCACAGAGCCCCCGGCAGGCAGATGCTGGATCAATTATTCTAGGTCTATCAGCAGCTCTGGGACCCACCAGAGTCCTAAAGATGCCCTAGTGGCTGGCGGCTGGCGCCAACCCTGTGCCTACCCAGCCCTGGGACTCACAGCTGCCCGCTCAGCCTCCCGCTCTCGTTCTCGCTCCCGCTCTCGCTCCTTCTCTTTCTCTTTCTCTCGCTCCCGCTCCTCTCGAGCCTTCTGCTCTGCCTCTCGCTTGGCCTTCTCGATGGCCTCCTCCCTCTTCTTGGCTAGTTTGGACCCAGCCAGAGGCATGAAGTACAGGTCTGTCCGGGCACAGGAGTTGTAGCCCCGGTCCAGGTGTTTGTAGAACCTATGAGAGGCTGTGTTGATGACTGGGCAGCTGTTGGCACCTTGGCCCAATGCCATTACACCTGCAGGCACACCCACGCCCAGACCCCCAGTAGCTGATACCTGGCAGACTGGCTGGCGTGGCTGGGGGTGTCCACCACAGTGGGCTCGGGGGATGGACTCCTTGGTGGGGGTGGGGGGCTTTCAGGCTCCTCAGCATCATCCAGAGCCTCCTCCTTGATATGGACAGTGGGGAGCGGGCATGGAGCTGCCCCGGGTGTGCTGGCTCCTGAGGACAGGGCAGTGGAGCAGGGAGGTGGGGCAGAGGCGCTGGGCCCTGCAGGTGGGGTTGAGGTGGGTGGGCAGGTGGGTGGGGTGATGGGTGGGGGACCGCCAGGGACAAATGGGTGCTGGGTGAACGGGGCTTGTGGGGCTGCCTGATGGAGGCTGGTGGGGGGGTGGGCAGTGGCAGGGGGCTGCAGGCTCTGGGTCAGCCCAGGGGGCTGGGCTGGGGATGAGGGCAGGGGCTGGCTCTGTGGCATGAGCTGCAGGGGTGGTGGGTGGGCTGAGGGTGGGTGGTGTGTGGATAGGGAGCTGAGGGGCTTCAGGGCTGGAGGTGGTGGCAGATTGGCATTCATGGAGAAGGGCGAGGGCCCAGAGAGGTGTGGAGGGTGCTTGTGGGCCTGTGGGGTGGGCAGCTGGGGGATGGGTGTAGTGGGGGGTGGCTTGATGTGAGGCATGGCCAGGGGAGCTGGGGGCAGGGGTTGCTCCCTGGGAGGCTGCTGGGGCTGCAGCGCTGCCTGGGAGGCTGGGAGCTGCAGGGTGCTGTGGGGGTGAGCTGCAGCTGGGGCAGCGCCCAGTGGAGCCTGTGCCGGGGGAGCCTGGGGAGGGAGGCTGAAGGGCTGTGGGGGGCCAGGGTGCTGCAGTAGCTGCCCAGCCTGTAGGCCAAGTGCCCCTGGTGGGCCCTGGCTGTGCAGGGGAGGCTGGCCAGGAGGCCCACTCAGTGGCTGCAGTGGGGGGTGTGGAGAGGGCAGCCGTGGGGGGTGCAGCGCTGGTGCCTGCTGGATATGGGTGTGGGTGGTTGGTGCTTGGGGAGCTTGAGGCTGGTTTGGGGGCTGTCCAGCTGCCGGGGAGCCCTGTGGAGGGACTGCAGCAGTAGAGGGTGTGGGTCCTGGGGCGGGGAGCTGGGCTGCTCCTGGCGGGGCTGCTGCAGGAGCTGGGGCAGCTCCACTGGGTGCCTGTAGGGCTGGAGGCTGGGCCTGCAGCAGCTGCTGCTGAGCGGATGAGTCCGAGTCGCTCTCATTGTCCTGGGGGCTGGGGATGCTGGGGGACGTGCTGCGATTGTCCTGGTCGATGTCTTTGGGGTCACTGCTGCCCTCATCATTGACACTGCGACTGTCGGAGCTCTCTCCCTCCCCTTCGGAGGGCGAGTTGGGCCGGCTGATCTCCTGGAGCCAGACAAGGGGAGAAGTGCCCTCAGTGCATGCTGTCTCCATGCAGTCCAGGCCTGAGCTCCAGCTTGATCTGGAGACAGCCCTGCTCTCGGAGAAGACCCAGGCGCAGGTAGCTGTGCCGGCTCACCTGGGTTTTTGTCTTTTTGGAACTGGCCCTGTCAACTTCCTCTGTATCAGAGGCCACCTTCTCCCGCTGGCGCTTGGTGCTCTTGAGAGGGGATGAGGCCTCCTCCTTCACCTTCTGTGGGGAAGGCCAGGAGAGCAGGACCTGTGTGACTGACCCCTGGTGCCCTCAGCCTTCCCAGCCACCCTCACCCCTTGGAAGCTTGAGGCACAGGTGTTCAAGGGACACCTCCTCTCTCTAGGCCCTGATTCTGTCTGCAGCCCCAAGGCTGGACTCCTGAGGGAGCCTCAGCCTCAAGCGGTTCCCACACCCCAGCCTCTGACCTTAGCGGACTTCTTCACTGTCTCCGCTTTGCTGTCATTGCTGGAGGTGCTGGCAGCACTGGGGGAGTTGCGGCCGCTGGAACGAATGTCTTCATTGATGGGCGAGGCACGGCCATCAGGACTGGTAGGCTGCTTCTTCCGACCGCTACGTAGTGTAGACATCTAACCCCAAATCAGAGGCTGCTGAGGCTGGATCCCCGGCCCCATGTGCACCCACCCAAGCCCAGCCCCCAGCGGGAGCCTCCCAGCAAGTCCTTATGGTAGGGGACAGCAGGCAGGCATCCAGAGGTCAGCATGGGCTGTGGGAGGAGGACTGGAAATAAGCAGCTCATACAACACCCAAGGAGCTGTTTTCAAACCCCAAGCACCCATCTCAGGGACTGTCCTGGACCAAGTGCTGGAAAACAGGGACAGGCCAGAGGTCTGCTGGACCCCCTACTTGGTCACACAAGTTATCTCTATTCCATAGGATTGCCCTCCCTGCCCCCCCCCCAAAAAAAAAACCAAGCAAAAAGAATGCTGACTGTGGAGACACTGATAGGACAGGAAGTGACAGCCGGAGCTGTCTGATAATGCAGCACAGCATACAGCACTTGCAGAGGTAAGGCAGGCTTGCCTCTCCCTCCCCGGGCAGCAGTCAAGCTGACTGAGGCCTTAGCAGGACAGGAAGGACTAGGGAGGGCAAACAGGGCCACAGGCACAGAAAACCCTCTTCCTGAGTCTCTGCCCCCTTTCCAACCCATAAAGCTGCTTTATGAAAAGGCTAAGCACTGGACAGATAAGTGTACCAGGAGCATCCAAAACTGCATCACACACCTGGGAAAGTTAAAAAGAGCTTGCAAAAGTTAAAACAGCAGAAATGTGCCACACTAGGGGTGACTGGCCCCCCTGCATTGAGAGTGCAGGGGATTCTGAGGAACCTGGAGGGCCGGCAGGGCACCATGAGGCCCTGAAAGAGGGACAGAGTGTGCTTATCCACCGCAGCCGGCAGTCACCTTTAGCCCTCCTGCAATGCCTGCACGGGCAGGGCTGCGGCCAGAGCTGCGACCAGGACTCACCGAGCCCCGGCTCCGCCGCGTCCTCATGCTATGCTTCCCACCGAGCCCATCCTCCTCCTCTTTGACAGGCTTGAACATGAACGGCGGGGGGTCCACAGGCTTTTCAATGGGCGGCAGCTCGCCGTACTTCTTGAAGTGGATGCGGCAGTCTGTGCAGAGCAGGATGTTCTCCCGGCCCCCGTGGTGCCAGTCTTTGGAGGCTGCATGAGGGCAGGAACAGGGTGCCAGTCTCAGAAACTGCCTCCTCAGGGACATCCGGGTGAAGGGCCCTTCTGTGGGCGGTACTGGACGCTGGCACCATGGAACCAGCAGCGCGGGGCTTGCATGGGCACTTATGACTCAGACAACCCAGAGCCTGTGAAGGCTGCAGGGGACAGCAAGCTCCTGGGAACCACAGGAGCCCTGCACCCTGAGCACGCCCTTCCTGACCATGCTGACTGCTACGCACAGGCGCAGTCAGGAGAAGACTTCCAGGCACAGGGCAAACCTCCAGTCAGCCACTGCCCCTGGCAGGTTTCCCCTAACACAGGAAGCGTTGGGACCTGAGAGGGGAATGGGCCCCCAGCGACTCGCAGGGGCACCATGCTGCCCACTTACTGGTGGTGAAGCAGTGGCGGCAGGCGTAGCCCTTCAGCTCCTGTTCACTGTCCTCGCTGTCAAAGTCATCCTCACTGGCTGAGCTCAGGTCCACTGCGTAAGGTGAACACAAGCAGAAAAGGGAGTGTTACGGTTTGTGTCTGGATGTCACCCTAAAGCCTCCGAGAGAAGGCATTTCAGAAGGGCTGAACTTAAAGGGCACCACGCAAAGGGCAGGTGGACTGAAAGGAATAAAAGGGAGAGAGGCTTCTCTCTGCTGCTTCCTGCTCTCGGTGAACTACTCCTCTTCTGTGACCCCCTCTGCCCTGCCACCCTGCCTTAGAGCTAGCAGACTACAGACTGAAACCTCTACCAACTGTGAGCCAAAAGAGGCTTTCTGTCTTTGACTTTGGGTGCTGGGCATTTCATCTCACACTGAGAAAAGTAAGACGGGAGACACTGTCATGCTCAGCCAGGATTGGGGCCATGCTGGGGCCTCAGGCTGAGCAGGGCCCCACAGGAGGTGGCGGACCGTGCTCCTGCAGGACCACTATAGTCTCTCAGGCATGGTGGCCAGAGGTATCCTGTGAGGTGCAGGACTCAAGGACCCACGCTGCCACGTTTTGGGGCTAATGTCATGTCTGAATTCCAAGGGGGTAGGCACTGGTGCCCAGACTAGAGAACCTAGATTGGGAGAAGTATCCCCACAGTGGTGAAGGCGTCCTGAGGAATCCTCCCACCAGTCCTACCAGGTGGTTCCCCAGTGCCGCTAAGTGCGACACCACAGGCCACCATCAGGCAAGGTGTTCTGGGCCAGGACACAATGACAAAGCACTGCTGCTATGTTTCAGGTGTGTTTTTGTATTACTAGCTTTTAACCGTTCCCCTCCCCCCGCACCAAGGATTGAAACCAGGCCCTTTCCCCTGAGCTACATCCTGAGTCCTTCCTTAGAGACTGCATCTCCGTAAGTCCTGAGCTGCCTGTGATGGGCTCACCCCTAGTCCTCCTGCCTCCGTCTCCCAGAGAGCTAGACTACACATCTACCCACATCCTACTTTAAAGGAAGAGCAGAAGCTATACAGTTTACCAGGGTAAACTTGAGTCCCCATGCATACTGCATTGGGACTAGGAAGAGGAATTTGGCAAAGCAGGAGGAAAAAGAAAACCACCAAAATGCAGGTGCTATGAGCCTCAAGCAGCGCACCTTCCACTGCGTAGAAACATCCTAGATGGCCCAGGCCCCAAAAACCTCAGACCATGGCCAAGCTGATGCTCTTGAAAATATTTCAAATGGTTGGAAATATTTAAATGCTTGAAACGCTCTCTACAGAGCCTTCCCATATAGGGTCAGCACTACACTTGAGTCAGGCTTCGTGCATGTAACTACACACCCACCCTCCTAAGATCGCTGGGGACCTCAGCTCCTGCGGGTCCTTCTGGACACGTGGCTGTGTGTGCATGGTCTCCTGTCACCCTCTACAGTACCAGAGCCCCACTTACAGAATTCACTGGAGGGGGGTCTGGAGGGCGTGTTGACCGGTGTGGACGCAGTTCGAGTCTTAATCCTCCTGAACACGGCCTGCCTGCGGTGCCGCCGGTGGGCTCGGGAGCTGGCTGCTTCTGGGGTTTTCTTCCAGTAGTAATAGAAGGTAATCAGCTCCCCCTGCACAGAGGAAGGCTGGCTGTGAGGGAGTGTGCTGAGAGGTGCCCCCAATGATACAGGAGGTAGTGTGTGGCAGAGCTGGCTGGGAAAATAAGCAAGACCTGTCAACTTCAAGGCCCCAGATAGTGGCAATCAATTCCCAGGACCCTGTATGCGGAGCTCCCTGGGAGTGCCCATGAAATGGGGACATCATGGAAGGACACAGATGCCACGAGGAGCCTGCTGCTGTGACTCCTCCTGGTAGCCTACTTGGACACTGAGATGCAGCATGCACTCTCACTTCTGCTTTCACCCCTTCTTCTCTGTGCGGCCCAAGTTTGCTCTTTAGAGCCAGTTTTCCCTTTATCCCTCATTCCTCAATTTTCAGACTTCTGGGACTCTGTTTGACTTGTCTCATTCAATTCTTTGTTTAAGGCAAGGATACTTTTAGCTGGGAAGGTATTTCTAAAGGAACCAACCCACACCACCACACACTTCTGCCTGGACAGGAAGTGGCGTGGTAACCCTTCTGCTAGAGATGAGAACAAAGCCTGCTCCTGGAAGTGCGGAGGAAGCCCAGCTGAGCTGGGTATGGTGGTGCACACCTATGATCCCACCACCTGAGGAGGCTGAGGCAGGAGAAACCTAAAATTGAAGCTCAGCCAGGGAAACTTACTGACTTAGCCCCGCAGATTCAACTCCTGGACACCAAGAAGTCACCCCACCTGGTATCTGCTGCTGTACCAGACACCACTGTTCCTGCCTCTGGGAGCTCCAGCTTTGTGTGCACTCAGAAGGTGCATACAAGCAGCACTCGCGGGAAATCATGGAGGTGTGTAAGGAACACCCCCTTGCCGGGACCCTGCTCTGCAGCCTCCTGCTCCACCTGAAGGCCCGCAGCTGGAAGGAAGCCCCAAGGGCCCAGCCACACAGCAGTGCCCACACCAAGAGGACGTCCCTGTCCTCAAGTCAGCCTTCACAGCACCAAACAGTTATTTTGTCTGTGGTCCTGCAGAGGGAGCAAAGGCTCCTCCCTGAAAATACAGCAAACGCCCCCTTTTTACGAATGGGCACTACTGGCACAGCCCATCCCCACAGGGCGCTGCGCACAGCTGTCCTACAGGCATGCAGAGGTTGTTCAGTTAGCCCTGATGACTCAAGGCCAACTTCTTCAAATAAACCTTCCAAGGTAAAATCTCTTTACCTAAAACAAACAAACAAACAAACAAACAAACAAACAAACCCAGATCACATTTTTCTTCCCTCACTAAATCAATACTGGACTCCTAGACCCTGGCCATCACCCTGCAGCCAAGAATCCAGACCAGAGAGCACCACCACAGCACTAAGCCACTGGCTCATACAGGAGGCAGCGAAAAGAGAAGGCACAGCCTCTGGTCTCCAGGGGGCCAAGGCTAGGAAGACTGCAGACAGCCTCACCAGCTCCCACAGTGGAGTCTGGCCAGGCCAGATTCTACCTAACAGCACTGGCAGCAGTGGCCTTTGAATCCCTTGACAAGTACCAGGCAGATTCCACAATGAGAAACGGCTTCTGTGAGACAAGCAGAGTAAAGCAGGCACATGTGCCTTCTTCCTTCGCAGAGCTGGACTTGATGCCTGGGCACTTTTGTAAGCGGTTGTGAAGCAAGGCAGACTGGGCCTTCTACGCATCTAGCAGGCATCTTGTGGAGCCGGGGATGTGTTTCAACCTTCCCCAGCACTGAATGATAGACCAGTGATTGCCAGTATAAACCAGATGAAGCACTGCCTGCCCCAGGCCAGGGAGCCAGCCAGCCAGTCAGGGTGAAGAGTGAGACACTCACAGAGCCATGGGATGGTTTGGAGGGACAAGGGAAGGTGTGGATTTTGCCCCTGGGATTCTGCCTTTTTCTGGTATTCTTGCACAAATGCAGCTACTCGGTGGCCAGCTCATCCTGGGCCTGTGTGGGTTCCGCCACCCCACACCCCCACCTTCCTGATGGGGATGTGCATGCATCCTCACCACTGGTTTGGTGCTGTGGGACACAGACTCCTCAGCCCACAGACCTGCCACTGGATTTCCAAGGAGGAAATTCAAAACCAAATTCTAGGCAGGCAGGTCACAGTCACCTTTCAATTCCTTTGCCAGAGCGGCATAGTTTATCACTCCAAGCAGGTGACTGGTCTGATAAATCACAGCCCAATGCCAAAGCTGAAAGAATGAGAAAAAACTCACAGTACTTCCTTTTCAGCTCCTTTAGGGACCAATGAGTGACAGAGACTTGGGACATCAGAAGGAATGAAAAACTAGAGGAGATGGAAGGGAACAAAAATGGGGCAGGGATCAGGTGGGAAAGAGTCAGCTGGGCTTCTACCCTGACAGTGAGTCTCTCCCGAAGGCCGAGATGAAGGCTGAGACGCAGCTATCCAGATGTTTCTAAATAGCGTAGTGTGAACGCAATATCGCCTTCACAGTTATGAATGATTACCTCTCAAATACGAATGTTCACAAAGTCTCCCGTGGTTTTAAAAGATAGCATAACTTGCGGGCTAAACCACAAGAAGCCAGAGTTCAGTGAGGCTGAGCAGCACACAACAGGACAGAAGAAAGGCGCAGGGAAGCCGGCTGGGCCTCCACGCTTACACCTGTGCTGTGTGTGCTCGTGGCAGGCGCCCAAGTCCAGACTGGAAAGAAAGGAACGTGAGGCTGAAATCAAGCTCAACTTTCTGTTAGCACGTAAGTAACAGATTTGAAACAAGAACTAGGAATTCAGGAAAACAAGAACAGATCTCACCAGCTAAGTGCCAAGGAGCAAAATGACACAGGCCTTACAGCTACAGATTCATCCTCAATAAGAAAAAGAGGGAGCACATAGATCTAACACTTGGGAAGGTAGGGGAGCGACATGAACCTACACTGCCAGCAGGGACATAAAATGGTCCTATTGCTCTGTGTCTGTAACGTTAAGCAAACACTCATCACATAACCCAGCAATTCCACTCCTGGCTATTGGCCCCAAAATAAACACATATTCACACAAGGCTTACTCACTGGAATACTACTTTGGAGATAAAAAGAAACTACTAATAAGACAACGTTGGTGAATCCCTGTTAAATGAAAGCAGCCAAACCAAAAAAATGGATAACTGATTCAATTTAGTTCTAGAAAAGGCAGATCTAAAATCACAAACAGCAATGGCTGCCTAGAGCCTGGAGGGTGGGAAGATTGGCAAAGTGTGTGCAAAGGACCCACGAGAACACTGGGGATAGAAATCATCCATAACTCGATGGTGGTGTTATTTATAGGGTTGTATACAGTTGTCATACTGCGGTCACAGAACCTGGCGGTCTCGGGGGGCTCCTGTGTCTCCAGGCAACAGGGCTTTGGCCTACTCCAGCCTCTAGACAGCTTTCTCATCCTTCTGAAGCTCCCTCCCAAATCTTGGACCAAAAGAAAATAAACCTTTTTGTGTGTGTGTGGGGGGGACACCTTAGTAAAGAGTACATTTAAGTGGGTATATTTTTATTTTATTACACACACAATATCAGTTACATGCCGATAAAAAAAAAACAAAATTCAGTGAAATAACAAATCCAGGCCAGGTTTTATTAGCCGCCTCTCCACCGCTGTAATGTCTACCAAGGGATTAAACACTGGAATGGAGCGGATCTGGGAGGATTAGAAGCGGCACACTGGTGACTGCACGGGTGGCTAGGTCTTGAGCACAAACAAAAGAACACGCTGGGGAAGCTTTGGTTCTACAAATAGGGAGTGAAGCAGCTTGCAGCCTCGCTAGGAATGGAGTCAATTGAACTGTAATCAAACATGCATAGTGTGTGCTGCAGAGACCCACCGCACATAAACTCAGGAACAAAAGCTATTGCAGAAATCAATAGCTTACTGAAACATTAACAGAGGCAATCATTGATCAAAAGGCGGCTCCACAAAGGCAGCCTTGCAAATTAGCTCTTGCTTTTGCTTGCAAGCAAACACCAAGGTCTAAATGCTGTCGGCAGGGATGGCCTGTAATGATCATTTTGTTCCTGATGCTCTCACCTCGGCCCACAACAAAGCTTCACAGCCAAAACATCTGACAGCTCAGCGCCGTAACTACACATGGCATGAACTACGCTGGGGTGGGATGTGGGCACACAAGGGAGAAGAAAGGGGCAAAACCATCTCCCATCACTGCAAGCTGCATTCATGCCAAGGGAAGTGCTCCAGCCCACTGGCCTGCTGTTCAGCTGGTTTTCCAACTCCTTTTCAGTTCCTTTTTTATCAGTGGGGAAGAGAGAAGGGACAGGCTAGATCAACCCCACAGGTTCACAGCAAAAGGCCACAGGCCGAGGTAAGAGCCTCTGCTTAGCCCTAGTAGCAGGACCCCTACTTAGCAACTAGTACCTTCCAGGGTACACAGTGTGGGGTTAGAAAACACCCATCATCAGGTTCCTAGGGGTTTACACAAAAAGAAAAGCCAGAGGAAGGGTGCCACTCACTAAGGCCTACAAAGAGGACACTGCTTAGGGCAGTGCTATAAGGTGTGTTGGGGAACTCATGGAGGGAAGCAAAAAGAGCACAAAACACCATAGTGGCAGGCAGCATCCTTCTCTACATTACTTGACCTCTGCACCCTCCCGGTCAGCCTGCAAGGTCACTCTCACAAAGCTGAAACAACCCATGCCCCTCCAAGGCTGGGCCAATCTTGGCTAGAGCAACAAGGCCCAGGGCTGTTGCCTCTAGCCTCTCAGAGGCTTGGCAGTACATTCCACATCGGTAAGTGGTGGGTCCCAGGCAGGAGCTGCCAGCCCTGAGGCAGGCAGTGGGCAGATGGGTCTTCCTCCAGCTCAGGGTACCTCTGACATATGTGAGACACAACATTACTTAACTTTACTTTGGTGCTGCAGTGCTGTGATAAACTACACATTTTCTCTCTTAGGTGGCAGTGTAGAGCAGACTGCTAAGGAGTGAGAGTGCTGAAGCAGGCCAAGTATCAAGAGCCTTCTCCCTGCATGCGTGCCTGTCCCTGCCTGGGCAGCAGGACAGAGAGGTCTAGCTGGGCAGTTCAGCACTAGCTCCTCAGACAAGGCTGTCTGGGAGGCTGGTGTGGAGGCAGGAAAAGGCAAGCCAGTGTGTATCCGAAGCTGAAGGGCTCACTGGAGAATGGTCTATGCTACTTTGTAATCCAGACATTAGTACTGCATCACCCAGGGAACTCTCCATCTCCTGGGGAGGATGAAAAGAGTGGTGGGAGGGGAGGTGCCAGGGAATCCAGAACAGAGGCCAGGTGTCTGCAGTCTGCCATCTGCTATCAGGTTTTTTCTTTCCAAATCAAGAAAGGCCTCTGCCTTTTGGAAATGCCCCTAAACATAACCCTCTTCAGACCCATGCACAGAAAGTGGTCTGCTCTCCATTCTCACTGGGCTCTGAGACTAACAACCCAGGGCAGTAAGAACCCTGGCCCCATATCTGTCAGGAAAGGCCTGTGTCCTGCCTCCTCGTACGTGGGCAGCCAGGCGGGAAGGTGGCAGGCAGGCAGCTAACAAGACAGCTGCACGCATCTTCTTCCCCATCAAGTTTCAACAGGCATCTTCTGTACCAAGTACCACTTAGGGAGAAGGAGCCGGTAGCAGGAGCGACAAGGTGCCAAGGTGGCCAGCTCGGGTGCTGCTGGAGTGCAGATCCTGGGTGGTAGACACAGCCTCTTTCCCGTGCTGTCCCACAGGGCCCTGCAGCCTTCCCCATCAGCCAAATGCAATCCCGTGGTGGGCGGGGCTAGTGATGAGAGCACGCCTTTTGGCACAGGCAGACACACTACACAGAGGGGTCAGGAGTTCACATTCAGAAGAATTATCTCAGTGTTTTAAAACATGATTGTCTGTTCTTACACTAACAGAATATTTTAACATGGATATAGAGAGAAAGCAGCTAAGTAATTGCTACACAGTACCTTACATTTCTGCCCTTACCCACAATTAGAATCAAAATGTTGCTCCTATACTAGGACAGCACTAGAAGCAGCACTATCAGTGAGTGGTTCCTTCCTTGCTGGTACAGGAGACAGCAATGAAACCCCCACCCCACTCCTGGGTGGACTAGAGATCTGCTTTTCAAGGTGCAGTTTTCCAGGCAAATAAGTGCGACAGCAAGAAAGCAGGCAAAGGAGGACAGATACAGAAACCAGGCGCAGAGCTCTTTCCAACTCTGGGCCCAGATGGTAGCCAAGACTGCAGCACAGTCTCTGGCCCACTGTCCCACCACAGGGCTCCGACGGCCCACCTAGCTCCTCTGTCTCCCCATCACCTTGGCCTTGACCTACAGCTGCACTATTTCTTGGCAGAAACTGTGAGGTCAAGGGTAGTGAAGCAAGTCAGTAAAGTTTCCTGGCACTGAACTCCACATGGGTCATTCTTTCTTCTCCCTGTCATTCAGGGCTGGACGGGACAACTATTCAGAACATATGGGGGGAGAGGCTGGGGCTGGGCAGCACCATCAGCTGTGTCTGGGTGCAGCCACCTTTTAGAGATCTTTTTCCAGCGGGCGACTGGTTGTCTTCCAATAATGACTCTGGTAATTAAAGCCGTGTTCTCCTGGGCTCCTTCTTTTGTTAACCAACCGAATCAAATCCCCTAATCCCTGTAGGAGCCCGACACTGTCAGCAGCTCTGCTGCTAATCGTTAAATACCACCTCTGTGGTCTCTGAGTGCGTCTGGGAGAACGATGAGCTGCTTGAAGGCGCGCAGCGCAGAAGCCCCATTCTGCACTCCAGCCTCCTAACATACCAGCCACTGCAAGCCCAGCAGAGGGGACGTGGCCTGATTTTTCAAGGAAAGGGAAGAAGGTCTCCTGGACCTGACCTTCTGAAGCAAGACCAGAATGGGATGCCTACAAAAGTGCTCCGAACCAGGTACTCTGTTTAAGATTTAAAACAGGGCAGGTTAGAAACTTTTTAAAAAGTTTATGAGCATTACCATTGCATTTGTACAGTGCAAACAAAATGAAAGAGCCCAAAATAAGTCATTTCTGTTCTGAACCCGGGACCTGGCTCCTTCCTTCCCTGGGCTGGGCTGGGCTGGCTCTTAACTCAGTTGCTTCTCTATGTCACTGGAATAAAGGCGCTTCCTTTATTCTCCACTGCTTCCCCACTCCTAACCCTGCCCCTGGGTTTGCAGAAGACTTCCCTATTGTATTTTCCACCTCCGCTGGTGAGTTGCTCCTCAGTGCTTTCCTTCATCCCAAGGTTGCAGCCCTGCAATTCCTCTCCTCACGAGGGTCCCTGTTCAAGCTGCCACTTAGGGCTCACGTCTCACAGTGGCCGCCCGCCCCCAACCAGCAGAAGCCACCCTGATGGTGTGTTCTCTCCTACACACATGGCTGTCCCTGGGCCGTAACATGAGCCTGCCCGACACCACACAGCCCATGTCCATTCCACCTGAGAGTACCCCAGAGAATAAGCACAGCATGCAAGCTATAAGGGTTCAGTAAACATCTGACAGAATAAGGGTTTTCTGAGAATCAAAATTCACCTGAAATTAACTATAAAAGGATGAAACTTTTGAGAAATACCAGATAAGAGGATTTCCAACTTCATTTTGCCAAATAAGACCATTAGAAATACTGGCTTCCTCGCCTCATCATGATTCTATAAAAGAAAGAACGCTGTGGCTGGGTGTGGTAGTATACATCTATAAAGGTCATAGTGAGACTCATCTCAAAAGTCAATGAAAAGGGGGGGGTGGCTGAGTGTGAAAGTTCCCTGTTTAATTAGCTGTTCAATTACCCCCTGGGGGTGCATGACCACAGACTGTCTTTCCCAAAAACACAAAAGATACACTTAATCTCAGAGTTCTTTAATTTGATTAATTTAGAGTTGGTGAAAAATGACTACTTTGTTCTCATTTTACCTCTCATAGGCCAGTGAAAATAATCCACATGCCAGCGTCCCCAGGAGCAGCTCTGGTAGGCTGGGGCAGCCACTGCCAAATCTCCCTCACTGGGTGGCTTTGTCTACACAACCATCGGGCCCTGCTCCTGAACTAGGAAATCTATGGTGGAAATAACAAGCACCAGCAACACACAGTTTCCTTGTCAATACATTTAATCTTCACAGAAACTCTTCATAGATAAGATGCCTTCACTGGCTCTGCTTAACACAGGAAGCAACCAACGCAGAGAAGTCATGTGACCAAGCCCACCCAACTCCAAGTGACTGCTCTGGGTCTGGTCCCAGAGCCAAATGCTTTTAACTCCTCTCCCAGGCTGTTTCTTGAAAAGGTGCAAAAATCATGGCTTAAAGGGCTAAGAGGAAGCAGCCCTCTGATGTAGAGTTAGAGGTTCCTGTCCCAGCTACCTCAGTCCCCGGAGCCCAACACCACCGCGGATTAACCTTTCCATCCAGACTTTCCACGGTGTAGCTGAAGAGCAGGAGAGACCCCTCTGCAGGCTGCCCACAGGAGGCTGCCAGCCTTTCACTCCAGGGCAGAGCCTCCAGCACCAGCATCCATGAATTTCAGCACTGCCCCAGCTCGAACCAGCTTCAAGTGTACCAAGATCAGAAATACATCAGGTAGACACAAGAGCAAACTAAGAACTGCACACAACCCTAGGCAAGTTATTCTTTTTCTTCCTACACCAAGAAGAATCTATATGGACGGTGAGTTTGAGCTGTGACAGAGACACAGTGGCCCCTGGTGACCTAATCACTAAGCCTCAGGCTATCCAGCAGTTTGCTTGTTCCACCAGAGAACCCTCTGGCAGACAACACAGGCCCGACACATGCCAACAGGTAAATCAACTGGTCTCTTGATCCAAACGCAGCAATTCCTGCTCAATGTCTGAAGACACACGGTCCCTGCCCAAAACTTCAAAACTGCATTTAAAACCATGATGGTGCTCAAGGGCACCGAGATGAGTCCAAGGCTGATGAGAGATCCAGGGGACCCACCTCCTGAACAAGATAAAATAGAAGATTCTTACATTTAAGAAAAAAAAATCTTGAAAAGTAACATAACTTGTTTGAAAACCACTATCAAGGCTATCACACAATGATCTGAAATCCAGCCTCTCACAGACTTCTTGGTCAAGTCTAATACAGCAGCAAGATTTAACACAGAAACACACAGAAGCCTTCATTTTGTTTACTGAGCTGTTGGTTTAAGTAACCACTATTAGCCTTTTAAATGTAATAATGCCAATACCAGAAATCTTTTCTCAACAGATCTCCCAAGCTCCAAGACGCCTTTCTTCACCCCAGTTTTTCCCCACAGCCAAATACTTGATTAGTGCCTGAATTCATTTTATTGGAGTTCAGCGCCAGGGCAAGAGGGATTTCAAGCTCCTGGTTCGATCACCACATTACCTTTGTAAATGTTTTTGTTGTTTGCTGTTCCTGTAACAAACCACAAAACCACAATTCTATCCACCACTTGATCCAAAGGGAGAAGAAAGGAGAAATCGAAGTCATAAAACTGTTAAAACCTTTCTCCATCTCGGAAACATTTTTCTATTTATGAGCCATTCATTATACGTGCAATCTTATTTCCCTGCACAGATTCAAAATGACATCCGTCAGGGTCACCCTATAAAATACACGATGGCAGTGTAACATTTGATGATGAGAGAGGGCACAAGATGAAGGAAGCATGCATGCTGCAGGGTGTGTTAAAGGGACCATCAGTTGTATCTGTGCTTTCCCGAGGTGGTAATCGAATGTCGGGGGCTGGAGGGAAAGCCATTTTTGAGCTCAGAAAGGATGGTTAGGAGAAAAATGTTTCTGTATTAGAAGCATGTTATGACTGCTAGGAAATGAGAACAGCGACTCTAACAACACTGCTTCTTATATTTTATGGATTTTATGGACACAAAGCAAATTATCACGTACAGTTTACTTCTCTTTTAAAAGCTGGATTTTAAAAAGAGGATACACTTCCTCAATGCAGAGAAGGAAAACATATTTAATTTCACCACAGCATGACATCTGTTTAATAAAAGTAGAGACAAAAATTATTCTTCACAGCCAAAACTACAATCACAACAGCATACTCACCACTTAGAAGTGAAATGCCCCAGCCTGAATTTGGGATTTAATCTAAGACAGACATCTCTGGAAACCCAAAAAGCCTGCAAACCAAAGCTTTGCTTGCCCACACCCTCATCTTGTCCCACATGCCTGGCCAGGAGAGTGGCGGCCTCACAAGCATCGAGCCCCAGGCCAGGGACAAGGACAGCAGCATCCTCAGGCTCAGTAAGCTCATGTTCCTGCCCTAACCCCACTGTGCCAGAATGTGCCCTTACTTAGAATTGGAACTTTAAAGAGGTAATTAAGGTAAAAAGAGTAGAATAAGCACTTGCCTGGCAAGAGTAAGGGCCTGAGTTCAATCCCCGGTTCTGCCAAAAAAAAAAACAAAAAACAAAAACAAAAAAAAAAAACAAAAACAAAAACAACAAAACAAAACAAAACAAAACAACCTAAAAAAGGTAAAAAGAGGTCATTCGAATAGACCCTAATCCAATGTGCCTCGTATCATTCTAAGACCGCGATACAAGCAACAACAGAGACACACAGAAGGAAGACAGTATGAAAGCAGCAGAGGCCAGCCATGTACAAGCCATGCCAAAGATAGCAATCCAGCCGACATCTGGTCTTGGGCCTTGTCTCCAAACTCCTACCTGTGGTGTTGCTGTGGCAGCCTGGCAGCTGACACAGCCTAGAGCTTCTTCAAGGAAAGGCCGCACAGAAGTCCTAAAGTGGCAGCTCCCAGCTGCGAGCATAGCTTGCTAGGACCTTAGGCAAAGAACGGAGTCTACCAGGGACCGAGCACGTGCCAAAGGGGTGCAATGTCAGGAACTGGCAAGGTGACAGGGGACTCAGAGCTGACCACTGGGGTTCAAGTGGGGACCAAAGCTCCCAGTTCCTCCCAGCAGCTTGACTGGGCAAATGCCATGTGCACTGTGACCCACAAGAACCAGTTCAACCCAGGATGCTTCTTGCTACTGAGAATCTCAGATGGCTGAGTGAGTCACCAGCCAGCGGCTGTGGGAAGGAGAGGATCCTACGATGCACCAGCAGCTGCCAGCACAACGGAGTTCCCAAGGGAAGCCTCACTCCATCAGGTCTGTGCGGGCCAGAGCGCACTCCCTGCCAGGCTACACTCATGAGTGGATGGTCGTGCTGCCACACTTCACCACAGGCCCGGAAGGTCCTCTGCTCCTCCAGTTAGTCACAGAAACAGAGAGCACACGCCACGCGAACCACCAAAGGTTTGGCTTGTAACTACAAAAATACTGGGTGAATCTCCTAATCACACACCATCACATGGACTGTAAGGGGTCCTCTCCCAGTCCATACCTAGGTTTCCGTGAAGCTCTGGTCAGAGGCTAACTGCCTCTTCCCCTGGAAGTCCACAAAGTGTGCAGGTGGCACTGCCACTTGTGCAGGCTGCAGCAGACATGGAGCTTGTCAGGACTCACAGGTGGTCCCTCTCGAGGACTCTCTTACCCAGCTGATTAGGGAAGCTGCTCCCTTAGGGACAGAGCCATTCCACAGGGAGCCATAGTGGCAAGATTGCCCCAAAGAAAGTTAAGGGGATTTATTGCCCATTTTATAGACATGGAGGATGGCTGGAGATCCTGGAGCATACCGCACGGCACAAAAGGCTCCGGACCCAACTAGTGTCACTTCCCCCAGTGCAGTAAGCTACAACCTTCAGATCAGCACACCCCATGACTGAGCCTCAACCCTAACAACTTAGTTCTAAACACAAGGCATGATCGTCCCGCCAGCCACCTTTCCTCTGGCCCACTCTACCCACCTGCGACAGACCTGAACGTGCTGTTGGCCTCTCCTGGTGAGCAGTGTTTCCTTCAAGCCAAGTGTGGTGTGGGGTCCTCTCCGGCAGGAGCTGCTGTGCGCTAAGCCACACAGAGGAAGGGGAGCTGATAGATGAGCTCTGCTTCTCACTGACCAAATGCAAGCGCGCAGCCACAACTCTCCATCATAAGTGAACACACTTAGAAACTCGAGAGCTTCAGTTTCTAGAACCAAGATGTGTGGCAGGCATACAGGTCGGAGAATTACACTTCACAGGTGACACAGAAAGTAGGGACATTACCACTGGTGGTCATGAAATGCTCGAATGCTGTTCTGGAAGTAAGACATGTGGAAATCCTTCAGAGGAGTGTTAAAAAAAAAAAAAAAAAAACTAAGACAAATGTAAGTGGATGGGAAATCCATAGGAGAATCAAGACCAAGTTTCTGTGGAATTTTATTTGTTTAAGTAAGAGATCATTCTCGATCTACTTAGGGAGGGCTACTTTCAACAACGAAAATGACTTCCCCGTCTGCAGGGAAGCTGGGGTGTGAAATGAGAACAAGGGCCACGCCAGCACACTGCTGCTGTGTGCCCTGATGCACTTGGCAGCTGCTGGAGCAGGCGCCGTTTCTAACACATCTGTGAGGACCCACACAAGCCCGGGCACGGTGCTGCCACAGGGGCTGGTCTGTGCTTGGGTTACCAAAGCTCCATCTGGGTCAGTGACATTTGCACTAAAAGAGTAAGTTCAGGCCTGAAGCTCAAAAGCACAAGAGCACCTCATCCTTGAGTGTGCTGGCGCACACACGCGTGTGTTCTTTGGTGCAGGGCCACACGTGGGGACTAGAAGTCCAGCACAGCACTCCCGTGGACTCAAGTCAGGCCTGTGGCACACACCTGTGGATCTCAGCTCTCTGGGAGACTCATCCAAGATTGCAAATTCAAGCCCAGGCGGGACAACTTAATGAGACCCTGTCCCAAAACAAAAGGAGGCTGGGGATGTAGCTCAATATGAAGGCCCTGGATTAAATCTTCAGTACTGCAAAATGAACAGGACAGCTGACTGGGTGGGCCATCCCCTGAAGCACATTTCTGTCTGTGGCGGTCTTAATGCGTCTACAAGTTGGGCTGTGGAAGTCTCAGACCACCTCTGCGCCCGAAAGAATCCTAATAGCCTAATGTTTTAGAACCAGGGGGTGCTTACAGCTCCTTGAGAAAGGAGGAAATTTAAGTCCCAGTTAAGGCCTTTGCTAGGTCAAATGAGTGAGTGTGCTTGTGAGTGTGTAAGAGTATGCCACTGAGGAAGATAAGAGAAAAAAATATTACCAGCTGTTGACTGTCCAGCCTAAGTAGAGTTTTGCAAGTGAACCACAAAACTCAGGAAATGATTCAGAAAAACCTCCTACGAATGGACTGGAGTTGTGCCATCAAGGATGCACAGAAAGCTGCAACTACATTACATCTCATGGACGCTGTATGGTGCCTGGAAGAAATCCTAACTTGACATGATCCCAGTCAGCACCACACAAGACTTAGACAAGGTCACCACTAAAATCAGCAAGTCAGAAGATCAGCACTCCCAAGATCCCAACCAGCACCAGCAGAGCAGGGCAACACACCAAACTGTGTGAAGGAGGCCCCTGCCCAGCGCCAGCTTCTACACTGACCGCAGGAGCAACAGCATCGTTCAACATCCCCAAGGACTAGAGCACAGTGCCCTCAAGTGACCTGCAGTTCACAGCCACTACTGTGGGCTGTCTGCTCCAATCCTCACCTCAGGGTCAAAAACAGCTTTGCTGCACAGACCAAAGGTAGGAAGCAGGTGGATGTACAATGTCCTGTTCCTTAATTTCATAACATCAAACTCTCCTCTTAGGTGCCAAATATATACTTAGCTTAAAAATTATGTATACTTGCAATGGATTCTATTACTAAATTTATAAAATATTCTTTATGTGGGACATGCCACAAGTGCCACAAACCCACAACATGGTGGCTTAGATCACTAACTCCTTCAGTAGGAAACCTAAAAGTGTCTTCAGGGATTTCAATCAGAAACCATCTGCATGTTGATGCTGAGCTGAGGATGGGAAAAAGGTATGAGTGGCTGCATGATCCCAAAGCCCATTGCACCCACGGCCTCAGTGGGGCTCGGCTGTCCCCTGGCTATCTGCCGAGTGACAGCAAGGGTCCCAGCTGGGATGAGTTCAAGTTTTGTTTCCCACTTATAGGCATCCTCTTACCACTGTCCAGTGGTTCCCTCAGGCCAAGATGTCAGTTCTGTGTTTCCCCACTACAGGGATAAAAAGACTGCACTGATGCACCCCAGAAACTTAACTTGCTAGATCCAAAGCACTGAGGTTAAAACACCTGTTTCCTCAGGTGTGCTAATGAGTAGGGAGCCACTCCTGGGAACTGTGGCATTACTTCAACAGGACTCCCA
The DNA here is from genome assembly GCF_000260255.1 of Octodon degus. NCBI lineage: Eukaryota > Metazoa > Chordata > Mammalia > Rodentia > Octodontidae > Octodon > Octodon degus. The sequence goes on from NW_004524689.1 coordinate 5,371,115, forward strand.
GGTGGCAGCAAATGCAGAGGCAAGTGTTAGCACGGGTAGGCAGCAGCAGAGCTCAATGCAGATGAGGAGAGCTGGCCTGATAAGTGAGTCTCCTAAAACTTCCTTTTGCATCCTCATATGATGGGATCACAAATGCTCTCACACCACAATCACAAGCTGCACGTGCCCTCTAGAGACAGAACGGCTGGGCTCTGTGTGCTGCTATCAACTGTTTCACAAACTACTGAAAAAGAAGCTAGGCTATGTTTATCAGCTCCATGCTCACTTCTGCAAAGTCCCAGCTAAACTTTCTGTCTCACTCTGTGGGCAAGGATGAGAGTGGAATGTAGCTAGGCCTTCTGAGGCTCAGCGGTGACAACCATCCATCAATAAATATGCCAATCACGGCGCACTCCTCAACCAAAGGATGGCAAACCACCATCCTTTCAACAACAGCCTAAGAGATGAGCTCAGGGCAGCCCTGACCAGCCCCTTGCCTGCATGCTCCTCCCAAGCCTGCCCTGCCCAACAGCAGTCCTGCAGGGCTATTCCTACCAGCCACTGGGCTCTATCTCCCTTCTCCTAACTCCTAACAAGACCAAGGCATGCATGGGCTTGGGCCTATGCTGCTCTGTAGGGAAGTTTAGAGGGAAATGTAGGTCTTGAATAATAGAATTTTACATGTTCACTGTGTAAAATGAACCAAAGTGTACTGCATATGTAAGTAAATGGCTGAATACTACCAACTCTGTCACTGTCTTCTGAGTCAGCTATTAACCCCTTCCTAACAGCTTCACAACGCCTGTGTGCCCACAGGGCCATGTCACAGCAAGACGCCTTGCCTGGGTCAAGCACCACCACTGCACTTGCAGCCTAAGTCACAACCAGTCCAAAGAAGATGCTGCCCCAATTGCTAGAAACTGACTAGTGTCACAGGCTTGTATGGAGTACGAAATCTCACTTAGTGTCCCTCCACAAAGGAGTTCTGGAATTCCTTATATTCTTCTCCAAAGCATATGTGTGGACTTTCCACATAGGTTGGAAGGAAACTCAGACAATTTAATGTGTACTTCTGCCCCAAGTGGACAAAATACAGGCTACTTATGAATATTTAAGGGGTTAACTATTCTTGCCTTGCAAACTGTTCACACAACCAAAAGACAAAAAAATACATAAATAAAAATAAATCATTGCATCTTATATTCTAGCAAGAAAACAGAGCCTAGAAAAGGCCGGATATCTCTCATTCTAAGCCAACAGACTCCCCACCTCTGGGCATCACTAAAGATAAGATCATTTGTGAGGTCCCACGAAGACACAAGCTTTCCTCTCCAAAGCTCAGCCAGAGCGGAACCTTGAGGTGGCCAAGTGCTTCCTCTCCACGGCAGGTTTCTGGACAGCAGACCCAGATCCAGGGGCTTGGATTTTCAAGCCATGTATCAAGCCAAGACAACACAAGAGACAAAGGTTCCACTCAACCCTGCACTCACTAAAGGAAGACTTGGGGTGAAGACAACAGTGGCAGGAAGCAGAGGACAAAAATACAAACTAGATCCTGGCATGGTGGTACACGCCTGTCATTCCAGGACTGGGGAGGCTGAGGCAGGAGATCACTGAGAGTTCAAGGCCAGCCTGAACTGCACAGTGACACCAAGTATCAGAAAAAGACAAAAAGAAAACACAAACAAAAACTCCCCAGACAAACAAACAAACAAACAAACAAAAAAGATGCCCTGGAGGAGTAAGAAGGCTCACTCTTCTAATGGACCCAGGGATGCAGGGCAACCTGACTCCAAATCCCAGCTGGTCAGTCTGCGGCCACAATGAGCTGATCTTAAATGATGTAATCCTAAATGACATAAGAGAAGGTAAAAGGGCCACACATCCAGACACGGCTGAAACACAGCAAGGCTAGGGACCTGCCATATCAAAGACAGAAAGTTCTTCTAAAACCAGATGCTAAGGTACTGGGGTGCAGGGGTAAAAAGAGACCCAGAGAAAGAGCCCAGAAACACACCTTTAAAAAACCAATTCAACATGGCCAGGGATCTAGTTTAGGAGCACAAGTACCTGCCTGGCAAGTGCAAGGTCCCAGGTTCAATTCCAAACACACATACACATTCAATTAAAAAGGAAAAAAAACCAACAAAACAAATTTTTTTTTGGGGGGGGAGGTGGTACTGGGAATCAAATTTAGGACTTTGTGTTTGCCACACAGACACTGTACCACTGAGCTGCATCCCCAGCAAAATTTTCTTTCTTTTTTTTTTGGTACTGGGGACTGTAAAAAATTTCATTTTTAGGGCTTGCCAGATAGATAGCCCAGCAGACTAAAGCGCCTGCTTAGGAAGAGCACCGGGGTCTGAGTTTGACCCCTGGCCCTGCCTCCAGGCATGCTGAGACTGGGATTGGGACTGGGCATGGTGGCGCATGCCTGTAATCCCAGCTTGAGAGGCTCAAAACAGGAGAATCACTAAGAGTTTGATGAGGCGAGGCCCAGTAGACCCTGTATTAAACACAAAAACAAAACAAAAATAAATCATTTTTCATGTAAATATCAAGATGAAATCAACAGGAAAAGGCTGGACTTCTCAAACTTGATACACAGAACCTGGGCTAGCCATACAGAAGAAAATCCAGAACATTCTCTACTTTACACTGCACACAATCACCAACCTGGGCATCTAAAGGCAAATATGAAAAGCAAAATCATAAAACTTAGAAAGCAGTAAATGAAACTTCCTAAATAAACCATGAATACTTCTTAAACAATAAAGAGGGCTAATAAACTTCATACTTTAGGAACATTAATTTTTTTGAGACAGTTTCTCCACCCACTTTAGGTTGGCCTTGAATTCATTAGAATAGCTTTGTCCTCAAACTCATGGCAATTTTCCTGCCTCAGTCTCCTAAGTGCTGGGACTATAGGCATGTGCTACCACACTATGCTAGAACACAGTACCACAAAGAACATGCACAGAAAAAAGTGAGCAAAAGATTTATCTGGGTCCTTCATGGAGAAAGAAACACAAATGGGGGGAAAATCATTATAAGATGTCTAATACATTTGAGGCCAGCCTGAAATACCAATGTAAGTTCAAGGCTGGTCTCAAATGCATAGCAAAGCTCTGTCTCAATAAATAAATAAATAAATAGGTGGGGGATGGGGCCAGGGAGATGTCTCGGTGGAGTAAGTGCTTTCCTGACAAGTGCAAGGGCCTGATTTCAATCCCAGGTTCCACCAAAAAAAAAACACTCTGTCTCAAAAAGCCAAAAAAAAAAAAAAAAAAAAAA
>NW_004524689.1:5374487-5394753 GCF_000260255.1 Octodon degus
AAGAAGAAGAAGAAGAAGAAAAAAAAGGTCTCAGTCTAAGAAAATATCAAAAATCATTCTGAGATATTTCCATTTCACCATGTTACTGACCATCTAAAGGTCTCTGACTCTATCAAGTGCTGGCAAGGCTATACAGCTACCAGAACTCGTATTTACATACAGCTGGAGGGGTGGGGGCTGGTAGGTTAGCTCAGTTGTCTAAAGCACCTTCCTGAGCAAAATCAGGCAGGGCCATGGAACTGCAGTTTGATAGCCAGCACTACATGCTGCACCAGACCCGCCCTTAAGACAGCCTCAGCCAGCCCCCCAGCCCCTGCCAAAAGAATCCTTCTATACATAGCTGGGGGGGGGGGACCCCAACATCTAGTCTTTATTTAGTAAAACAAAATACATATGTTTAAAGCTCAGAATTACATTTTTCTGAATATGCTAAAGAATTCTGTGTACAGCATCAGCATCCGTAAGAATGCTCACAGGATAAGTACTTGAGATGAAAAAAAATTAAAACCAAGTGAAATGGCCATGACCGGCAGAAAGGCTAAGGAAAGTGTATTTCATTCATTCATGCCCAGAATACGGAAGCACAGATTTTTGTTTCTTTTTTAGAGGCAAGATCTTACTATGTAGCCCAGGCTGGCCTCAAATTCATGCCAATCCTTTTGCGTCAGCCCTCAAGGGTATGGGATCACAGATACGTGCCACCACGCCCGGCCCCACTTACAGTTCATAAACAAGTAAAACTAGAAATGAATTCAAAGATATGAAGCAAAGCCGTAACAATGGAGAGGGGCAGACAGCAGAGTGCAGGACAGGGACCAGCGTTTACACAGCCTCAAACTGTGTGCCATTTACGACAGCTCATTATGTTTCTTTTTCTTCTTTTTGAGACAGTGACTTGCTATGCTGTCCAGGCTGGTCTTAAATTTGTGACTTTGTGATCCTCCTGCCTCAGCCTCTCAAGTAACAGGGACTACAGGTAAACACCATCACATCCAGTCTGTATATTCCTCCATTTATATAAGACACTTCTATAAGGATTCTGTTGTAACTTATAAATTATTTACTAAATTTTTAGACACCCGAAAGATTATCAATCACTCAACTTTGCCAATTAAAAAGGTTTTTTTAAATTTTATTTTTTTTCCATAATTTTATTGAGAAACAAGTAGCAATGAGACAGTTTCAAATCAAATTGGCAGGTCAGTTCCAATAATTAACACATTGCATACTCTCTTCCTAGTGGTTATTTGCTATACAAGATGCCGACATGATATCCTATTTACAAACACTATTAGAACAAATCCCTCTATTCATTAAGAGAATGTAACTATGTATCTATTCTAACCATTTTGAATACACAGATACAAAATGGACTTTCATATGTATCTCTTTTTTGTTTAGTTCCATCATTTGAATATTACAGGTGTGTTAACTCAGCAAAATATTCTAAGAGTCCAGTAGTCCATAATAGTACTGGGTCTTCCACTTGACTGGCAGTGTCAGAAATTGTTGACAAGAGTCTCCTACAGCTCAACATAACACCATGGCTTTACTTCTTATACTTTGTTTTTATTCTTTTCTGCTGGATGGTTAAGACCAAGGTAAAGCAGGACCTATGCAACAAGAGTTGTGGCTTTTGGGTCTGATAAGGTCAGTGAAATCCCCTCAGGAATCATCCTGAGATCCTGTACCTCAGATTGTAGATCCTTTGTCAGTGTCAGCCACGTGGATGAGTCATGGCCATTGCTTGGCCAATGTGCTCTCTGTGAAAGCCTGAGAGAACGTTTTCTCTCCCGATGACTCTCCTTAGGCATATTCTACGTCATCAATCACTTTCCTCTTTGGCCCCATAATCTCCTTGATCAGAAAATTTGGGACACTACTGAGTTACATGACATTACAGTACAAATTCTCATATGTCCTGAGTCTTAACTGACTTTGAAAGGCTAGGGCCAAAATGTTGGCCTTCCTTGCGGCCCTCCTTTTTCTCTAATTTTGGTCTGCAAACTTAGGTTGTTAACCCTCCAGGAAAAGTTTTTTTTTTAAAAAAAATCTCTACAAAGAACTGAAAAATTATGCACAAGTATTTCCTGTTCCTTAGATGCCCGACCTGGGGACTTGCCAGCTTCTCTTCTCCCAGCCCTGTCTCTTTCTTGCCATTCTCCAGGGTGCCACAGAGCTGCCATAGCATACCCTCACAGGTTTACCCAGGCCATGTTTCCTATGCCTGCCCAGGGGGGCCAGGGCCAGCCAGAGATTTATATCCTAGTACAGGTAGTGCTTCAGCTCCGAGGGCCTCCCTTTTCTGTCCTATGATCAGTGTTCTCCTGCACGTTGTGTTCTTTAGGAAAGCAGAGTGTTGAGGAGAAGCCACATGTGAGCTGGGCAGGGTGACATCAGACCATGCTCCCCAAGTTTGTCTTTAAAATTTTCCATATCAGCTTAAATGAAGGGGGGAGCTGTGCTCCTCCTACATACAACAAAAAGGACTTCTCCACAGCCATTAACAAAGTAACTGCAGGCCAAGCTGGCTCCAACAGTAGGGAGAGACTGTGGGCTTGCAGCGACCTACTCTGTCAAGCACATGCACAGAGACTGGACTCTCACCCCAGGCGTGCACGCAGGGGTGTCACCTGCTACCCTGCCTTCACTCCTCCCAGGCTCCTCCTGGTCACCCGATATGGGCACTGACTGAGGGCTGTCAGGTAGCTGAGAGGATGAACCCATGGACAAGAGGAGGAGCGGGAGAGCCCACCACTCAGAGCCTCAAAGCCCCGCTCCCCCAGCTCAAAGCCTGTAGGGATGCCCCAAGACCATAGCAGGTCTTATCTTTTAGGTTGAATACAGTGCTCCCTGTGCACAAAAAAACAAACAACAACAACAACAACAACAAAAAAAAAAAAAAAAGAGGAAATAACCATGGACTCACCTGCAGGCTGGGAAGAGAAGGAAGGGAGCACAGCAGGTCCCAGGGCAGCTCCTTGTTTGCACGGCACAGGACCTCAGCCAAGTGCTGTGCTGTCCAACTTTCCACCCAAGGAGCAGGGCACAGCAGTGATGGCTGGCAGCACTCTTAAAACCACCCACCTCCGCCAACAACTCAGTCCTTTACCCTGTCAGGGGGCAGAATGGCATGTGTCCAACACCCTGGCCCACCTTTCTATCCACCGCCTGCCAAGGTCGTGCTGAAAAGGGGTGCATTTCCTTTACAGGAGTAAAGATGCACAAAGGCTAAAGACGGGTAGTGAGAGGCAGGGCACACCCAATACCAGATCTGGAAAAATTAAGAATCAGCCACTCTATGATGTACCATCTCTAATCCCAGACATGTTCTGGGACATACATGCAGAAGCAGCAGGACAGAGGAGCAAACACGGCTGGTCCCAAGAAACACATCCTCCCGCCTGTGGCAGGTTTAGCACAAAGTGGTGCTAGCCTAAGTGCTCAGCTTTCTCACCCTAGCCTAGGCAATCTGAAAAGGAAAACAAGCCCGGCACAGGAGGAGGCTGCCATGGGAAACCCCTGCTCCCTGACCACAGCCCAGGATAGGCTCTCCCATTCACAAAGCCAGGCCCCCAGTCTGAGAGGCAAAGTTTTGACTCCCATCTGCCACTCTTGTTCAGACTCAGACATGAGGGTAGTACTTAGAAACCTCCACCTGAAATTCTCCCTACTAATTCCTTTCTGCCTACCAAATACTTTCTTACACTATTTTTTAAAAGTGTAAACATTGGGAAAGCTGAGGCAGGAGGATCAATGTTAAGTTCCAGGCCAGTTTGGGCTACAAAGTGAGTTCAAGGCCAGCCTGAACTGCACAGTGAAACTGTCTCAAAAAGACAAAACAGAACAACAAAAATTATATTTTCCCTGTAAGACTTGAACTTTGCTTTCTCTGGCTAATTTTCCATCCCTAACTACCATAAAAATAAAACTGAAAAGCAGCTTGTCCAAGAAGCAACTCTTGTCACTATTTCCCAAATTAACTTCTCCATATTAACAAACAGTGTTTCCACCCTACTCCGCAGCCCACACCAAAACTAGAGATTCTCCTTGCCATTATTCTTGTGCCAGCCTCACCCTCTCCAGTGCCAGGCCTGCGCTCCTGCCCTGGACCGCACTTCCACACTTCTCACCGGCCTTTCCTCTGACCAGTTCCGTGATCACATCGCAGAGTCATACCTGAGTTCACAGCTGCCATTCTCCATCTACCGTAACACATTTCCCACACCACATCTTTAAAATACCCCCCTACATGCACTCTACTTGAAAGTAATGGCTTATCACATCCCTAGCGTAGAAGTCTAGTAGGAGGAGCAAGAGCAGGGGCCTGGGGCCAAGAATACCACACACGGCAGCCCCACTTTCTTCTGTGCAGCTGCTCAGTGAGAGCCTCTCAGCAGACACTCGGGATGGACACGCACGAAGTCCTCAGCACGGAGGGTGGGCAAGGCAGGCCACACCTGCCCCAGGGCTTGCAAGGTCAGCGGAACCTAAGCCCTCACCACACTGCTACTTCCCTGCACCCTCCTGTGTTCTGTACACCCCAGCCATGCTTCTCTTCTAGTTTCATGGTATTTGAAGATAGTACTATGCCAGCAGCTCCGAGGACACCAGAGGCAAGGCTTAGGGGAGGGACACCTCTTCCTCATTTCTGAGATCAGAACCATGAAATCTTTATACAAATCTCTTGTAATTTCTCGTAGAACCCAATACTTTTCCTTTATAGCACTTACCATTTATACATCTAAGGATTGTTCATTTCTTCATAGAACTAAAACTGTGCTTTATTGCTGTCATTCTATCATCTAGCAGAATTTGCCACTGTTGTAAATCTTCAACAAATATTTGCAAAGGCAGGGCCGGCAAGATAGCTCAGCAGACTAAGCGCCTGCTTAGGCAAGCACAGGGACCTGGGTTCAATTCCTGTAAACACATGGCCCTGCCCTGCCCCTGGCCGCACTGAGACGGGGTATGGTAGCACATGCCTGTAATCCCAGTTCTGGGGAGGCTGAGAACAGAGAATAAGAGGATCACTACCAGTCCAAGCTACACAGTGAGACCTTGTACCAAATACAAAAAAAGGAGGGGGTTGCCTCAAGGAGATGGCTCAGTGGAATAACTGCTTCCCTGGCAAGCGCAAGGGCCTGGTTCCACCCAAAACAACAATAAAAAACAATACTAACTTTCCAAAGCGAATGAGTGTTAGGGAATCTAACAATTTTTTTTTAACCTTTTAAAGAAATAAGCTGCCAGGCATGGTGACATGTGCCTAGAATCCCAGCACTGGAGGCCAGTAGACTGTATGTTGAAGCTAGGCTAAGACTATATAGTTGGGTTTTGTTTTTTGTTTTTTGTTTTTTTTTTTTTGCAGAACCGGGGATTGAACTCAGGCCCTTACACTTGCTAGGCAAGCGCTTATTCTACTAAGCCATCTCCCTGGCCCCAAGACTACATAGTTTAAGGTCAGCCTGGACTACAAAGAGGGACCTTTCTCAAAAAATCACCACTTATACATCCAAGAAGTTATACGTTAGGCATAATCTCATTTTTTCTGAAGTTGAAAAATCTCGCAGGATAGCATAACAACAGAAATCAACAAAATGTCATACTTTTTTTTTTTTAAAGCCAAGCGCCTAATGAAATGCTTAGAAAAAACTCCCCTGGGTCTCACTCTTCTTCATTTCTCATTCTCTAAATATTGAGAGGACATATATGTGATCTCCCCTCAGCACTCAACAGCCACTATGAACACAGTGGGCATGACCTCCATCCTCCCTGTAGCAGCTTTTTTTTTTTTTTTTTTGGTGGTACTGGGGATTGAACTCAGGACCCTGTGCTTGCCAGGCAAGTGCTTATTCTACTGAGTTATCTCCCCAGCCCCAGAAGGATTTTTTTTTTTTTTTCCTCTGAATGCTTTCAGGGCAGGTTTAGCTGGCTTGAGTTGTGGGGATCAAACCACAGCAACCTGAGCCTGCTTTGTTGAAGCAGCCACTTAAAGAACTGAGCTAAGGGGCAGGCCCCTGTAGCAGCTTTATTTACACTGGAGTATTTGCAACTCACCACTAGTGCAGCCCATCTTCAGGGGGTGGGGAGGCCCTGCACAGGCAGGCAGGCAGGCGGTCCATAAGCCAGCATGCCAGAGCAAGTGCCTGCTACAAGGATGTGGAGAAGCACTTCTATCGGCTGGGCCATCCTGCCTGGAAAATTACCAGTCCTGCAGGGATAGCTACAGTGGCTGCTACAGTCCCTTGTGAAGTAGTACTCTGACCAACATATGTGACATGTACAAAAGGGCTGCAGGGAACATGATACGATATTCAGGCCAATATTAAGGACCCACATTCAGGTTTCTACTTCATGAAAATAACAGAAAAATTCTAAATCACACACTGAGTATAGTTTGCTTTAAATACATATATACACAGTCAAAAGCCAGGCACTGTGGGTGCATACCTGTAGTCCCAACTACTTGGGAAGCTGACAGTGGGAGGGAAAACTTGAACCCAGTGGAACCCAAGGGCCCCAAGACCAACCCAGGCAACACAGTGAGATCTTGTCTCACAGAGAAGACACAGATGGTGGCCTACTCATAAGGAACAAACTACCCCATGCTCAGATAGATGTCTGAAGGGAACAGTCCCTGAATCATCAACACTTACCTGCCCAAATGGCACTGTTTTGCTAGACTCTGACCCACTAGTTGTATATTACTGTCTTAACCTCTCCAAACATTTAATTTTTTCATTTTATTAGTTGAATGTTTACAGTACATAATGATTACATTATAAAGTGGACCTGGTACATATACCAAACAATTTATCAATTTTTCAGTCTTGTGCTCTAGAAGGACTCAAATACAATCACCCCATTAAGCAAAACAAAAGACCAGGGAAGACACATTGTTCAAACCAGTGAGGCCTGAGTGATGGGGCCCAGACCCAGGGACCTCAGCAACTGCTTCTCTTCCAACTGCTACTGTGTCCTGATGGCAGGCACTGGCCATCAGGAATTCCTTCTTGCCAGCTTAGTCAGAAACCTGCTAAACTGCTCTGGGTGAACGAACTTTCCCTTTCCATGTTTCATTTAATCCTACTCACAAAAGAGTCAGTCTTGGCTCAACAAGTCAAGGTGCTTTATTTTTTTTTAATTTTATTTATTTATTTATGGGGGGGCCAGCTCAGCCCACCAGGGGGCGGGGCTGGCTGGCATGTGGTGCTGGGGGATTGAACCGCGGTCCCTGTGCTTTGCTAAGCTTGTTCTAAGTAGGTGCTTTAGACCACTGAGCCATCTCACCAGCCCATGGTGCTTTAATAGTAACACAGGATGCTGGGGCCAGGGAGTTAGCTCAGTAGAACAGGTGCTTGCCTGGCAAGTGCAAGGGCCTGAGTTCAATCCCCAGTCCCGCCAACCCCCCCCCCCCCGAAAAAACCCAGGATGCTCATATAGCAAACCGAACACTTTCCAACAAATGGATCCAAGCACAAGCAAAGCATCATTTGTTTTTAATATCAGGTGCAAAAGTCAGGTTAAATAATCTTCAACTCTGATGCACTCAAGAACTAGACAGCTACATAAATCAGTGACAATTTAATGACTTCACATTTACTACCATATTACTAGTATGCTGGTTAAAGTAAAAACTATATGAGATACTATGAAATCCACACTTGGCGTGCATCTCCTATGCAGCTTCAGGGCAGGGGCTGCTTACTGGAAAAACCAAGTAAGATTAGAAGGTTGGGATTTTCATTCCCATCACAACCTCCAAGGAGCTGAAAGTTAAGCTGACCACCAATAATGTGCTCGATCTTGCTTATGTAAATGGGTCTCCATAACAACCAAAAGGCCTCAATTTGAAGGGCTTCTGCACAAGTTGAACACTGGCAGCGCACAGGAAAGAAAATAAGAACGAAAAGCAACCAGGTGAGCCTGGAAGGCAGTGGTGGAAGCTCACAGGCTCTGCACCTTCTGGACCTCTCCCATGTCACTCTCTTCACTTGGGTACCTATTTGTATCTTATAAAATATCTGGTTAAATAAAATCACGAAATGCAAATATAGTACTTCCTGCATTCTGTGAGCCAATCATTATGCCTGAGAAAGGTCATGGAAAGCCCAGTTTATAGCTGGCTGATTAGCCATTCTGGCAGCCCACATGTGTGACCTGCGTGTCTTAAGTGGGCACAGCATGGGGAATGAGCCCTCAACCTGTGGGATCAGATGTCACCTCTACCTGCAGGTGACACTGTCAGAACTGAATGGGACGAAAGGTCTTCCAACTGCTGTCCACTGCTGCACAGCTGTCTGTTTGTAGGTGGGAAGGTCACAGAAGCTTTCCTTGTTGAGCTGGTGAGATGGCTCAGTGGTCTAAAGCACCTACTTAGAACAAGCTTAGCAAAGCACAGGGACCACGGTTCAATCCCCCAGCACCACATGCCAGCCAGCCCCGCCCCCTGGTGGGCTGAGCTGGCCACACACATGCACACACACACAAAAAAAAAAAAATTAAAAAAAAGGGGGGGGGGCTGGGGAGATGGCTCAGTGGAATAAGTGCTTCCCTGGAAAGCACAAGGGCCCGAGTTCAATCCCTGGTTCCGCAAAAAAAAAAAAAAAAAAGAAGCTTTCCATGTTGATTGCGGTAGTGTGAAAACACTGAAACAAAAAGATGCTTCTTTTTCTATATACTGTAAATTGGAGTTAAGAATATCTCAAAAAGAGATCAGAATATAAGAAACCTTTGAAAACTTCCTTCATTTTCTCTGTTTTTAATTTTGCAGGCAATGCGAAACTTCAGGTAACAGTTCAAGGTCCAACTTGGCACCAGGAAATCCAACCACCACCCACCCAATTTGGAGACTTACTCTGTAGCACAGTCCAAGAAAAACTCCACATAGAATCCCTGAGACCTCGGAGACAGCAAGAGGGAAGGAGGAGAGTAATGCTTGGGGAAGACCGAAGGGTCTGCATTTCTTCCTGTACTATATTCCCAACATCCAATTTCTAATTCAAGGCCATGACTGTGCAAGAAACTTAACAGAAAGCATGATCGAAAATGGGTTGAAGCTGCACATGGTGTTGCATGCCTACAATCCCACTGCTCTGAATAGAGGTCAGCCTGGGCTCTACTGTGAGACTCTGTCCTAAGATAAACCAGCCAACCAACAAACAGTCCCTCCTCCCCCGCCCCAGCTCCACGAGTGCTTGAGTTCAGTGTCCAGTAGCCCCCAATGTGTACTTGAGCCAAATAGACTGCATACAATTCCACACTGTACAATTCTGGAAGTATTTTTTACTCTTCAGATTCTAGAAACATTTTAGGTTTTTTTTTTTTTTTTTTTTTTGCAGAACCGGGGATTGAACTCAGGCCCTCGGGCTTGCCAGGCAAGCACTTATTCTACTGAGCTAACTCCCCGGTCCAACATTTTAGTTTTGACAACTTTACACAGGCAAGGTCCTCTGCCCAGTGACTACCCAATAAATCCTCACTGTCCTCCTGAGAAGTAGGTCAAGTCAGGTGAGGCTCCAAGGAGAGGGAGAGCAGGAGGACAGCACGGCAGCCCATCTGCCTGCACTCACCCACGGAAGCCTGCTCCTCAGTCCTGCTCCCATCCTACCCAAGCTAGAGAAAACCAGCACTCTGAGAGGCTGAGGCAGGAGGCCTGGACAACACAATGACTTACACTCTACCTCAAAATAAAAACTGGAAAAAGGGGTGGGGTTGTAGCTCAGTGCAAAAATCTGGGGTTTAATCTCCAGTACTGGAAGAAAAGTGAGGATAAATTACAATGTCCAACTTACAACGTCCAAGGCCCAACTCTTTGCCATAGTCACCAGACTGCTTCAGGAGATGAAATAAGATAAAATACATGACTGTTCTGCATCTAGGTGTCCCCACAAAGCCTCACACAGTCACAGGTGAAGCTTTTTCAGAGGTGGCTGGATCTACCGAGTTTATGACACTGGGTCTGATTCATGGTACAACATGAGGCCCAAGGGCACCAGGGTGTGGGTACTCCCACCCTAAGCAGCCTGGGTATGAGGGATAGAAAGAGCTATGGTCGGCCCTGGCTTGCCTGGTTCGCTACCTTTTGCCATGTCACCCTGCTTTGGAGCCAGCCAATTATGGATTGAAATCTCTACAAACTGAGCTAAACTTCCCCTCCCTTAATTTTAGGCAGTATTTTGTTTCAGCAATGAGAAAAATAACCAAGACCATGACCTAGTACTGTGAGCCATAAAACCCTTTAAAGTGTATTTACTGTAACCTCCATGTGGTCACCAAGAGTGACTTGTGTTTGTATCTTTTTTTTTATTTTTTAAGGCTATGAATACTTTACTGGGAAAGAACACTTTGTATTCATTCATACATTCTCTGTATCTACCAGAGGGCTCAAATGTCTATTCAATGACTAGCTAGGTAAACAACTAAATGTAAATAAAATAAAAAAGAAAGCGTAAGGCTAACTAGTCCAAAAGCATTCATGTGGGCAGTTGTAACTAATACTAAAGGTACAGGTAAGATGTCCAGTCCAGCATTTCCCTTCATTGGTGTTGCCTATTATTTTCTTCAAAACGAATCAAGAACTACAAAAGTAAGGTAAAAATAAGCTCAATAATACCAAAGAATGAACAAGTTCCTCTTTGGCCTTGTTTGCATTAGTAGTTTAGGGAAAAGGGGAGAAGATGGCATTGCTTAGAAGATGAGAGACGGTGCAAATCTGTCTGCTCACGTTTCCATGTGGCACACACTGGAACCCCAGCTTCTCGAGCTAAATTAGGGGATGATTTTGCCCGGGCCAGAACTCAAAAGTTGATGAAGCTAAAAAATGTGACATGGACTTACTCCAAATTCAGTAGAGTGCTGGCCCTTTTGGCACTGTCCCCTATTACCAAACTGTCTTTCTTTGGACTAGAGTGATGGAATTTGACCAAATTCTAATGACTGCATTAACTACATGCCCAGGTTTCTTGTTGTTTGTTCACTATTTAGCCCAGGCTGGCCTTAAACTCAGTGTGATCCTCCCACCCGAGCCTCCTGAGTGCTGGGGTTACTGGCAGGCACCACTGTGCCTGGCTTACACGACAGATTCTCATCACCCTTTCACCTGTGTCTAACAATAACAGGCAGCACCCTAATAAATCTGGCTTAACTTTAATAATAATAAATATTGCCTGTTACTCCTCTTTGTAATTATACTTCCAAAGGTAGAACTAGACTCAAAGAAACTTTAAATTCTTTTGAGGAGAAATACACACAACAGAAAAGGAACCATTTTCAGGTGTACAACTCAGAGGCACTTAATGTCTCTATGATGTATACAGCCATCATATCTATCCAGTTCCAAAACACTCACCATTCCCTAAGGGCACCTCATCCTCTCCATTCCACAGTTCAAATTCATTTTTAAAATGAAATTCATTGGCACAGACTTGCTTTTTCCACAAAACACCCATTTATTCACTTTCACTAGCAGCTCTGCATTTTAAAAAGTAAAGGAAAATTCCAAAAGGTCCACAAGGATAATACCACAAGGACCAATACCACAAGTATGTTCCGATCCATCATGTGATTATACACACTTGGTAAGAGAGCTACTGAATAAATTGGCCTTCCCTGGGAGGAAATAAAAAGGAACTACGCTTGAACCCTACTATGATGTTCACTGTCTGAAAAGCAGCAAAACACAGTGGCAAAGACTATGACCCAGGAGCCACCCTGCCCTAGCACAAGTCCAGCTGCCTTGCTTGTGAGCGGTGTGCTGCTGGGGCGAGGCGATGTCGCCTCTCACGCTTCTCAGGGCACCAATGGTGTTCAGGCAACGGAGGTGCACGAAGGGCAGAGCGGAGGTCTTCAGAGTGAGGCCTGGCACATAAAGGACCGATGGTGTTCAGGCAACGGAGGTGCACGAAGGGCAGAGCGGAGGTCTTCAGAGCGAGGCCTGGCACATAAAGGACCGAGTTCAGGTTGCTATCATCACTGCCTGCTTGCTTATCTACTTATTTATTACTATTTTTCAGTGCTGTAGCTTCAACTCAGAGCCATATGCATGCTGGGCACGGGCTCTACCACCAAGGTAGCCACATTCCTTCAACTCTGCATGGAGGGACTTTCTGTCCCCCACTCAACTAAGAGAAAACTCGGTGGGAATCTCAGTCTTACACCCCACTCTGAGCTCTGTTTGGGAGCAACACATTGTACAAACTACCACGGCACAGTCTCCCCGAGCACCACATTTGGCATGATTGCAGGTGCCAATGTGAAGCCCTCCACATATCCAAAACTCAAAACAAAATTGCCAAGAGACTAGGCGTGGTGGCACACACCTGTAATCCCAGCGCTGGAGAGGCTGAAAACAGGAAGATCACTGAGTCCGAACTCATAGTGAGACCCTATACCAAATATATTAAAAAAAAAAAGAGTGTAAAGCCAGCCTCCCTGCTGCTTTGATTAGTGCCTTGGATCGCCGAGCCCTAAGGGCATGCATGCCTACGCCACCCTCCATATGTCAGCAGCTGTGGTTTTCTGGTCCTTTCCTCCTCCCACTCCACTATTCCCTGCTTCAACAACCTCCTATTATTCAGCATTAATTCAGTAACAAACCCGCCTTGAGCACTTATGTGCTATGGTGAAGAATTCTGCTTTGTCCTCAAAAGAAGGCCTAACATGCAAAGAGCACAGCAGACGAAGGCCCTGGGAGAAGCACTCTTCTATGTGTTCTCTAGAGGTCAGAAAAGATTAGTGCACAAGTACAGAGGAGCACAAGGGCAGGCTTCTGGGCAGGAAAACAATGGAGAGGAGCACAACAAGGCTGAGGTGCACCCAGGACCAGAGCAAAAAGCGAGGCTCAAAAGCTGATCTGGCTCCAACAGAGGGCCTGGACCAGCCCACTGAAGGGTGAGCAAGGCACTTGGCAGCTAACCTGCACACTACTCAGGGAAGGGCCCGGGCCCAACGCCCTGTACTCCACCTGTGCTTGCCTGCTGCTCTGCTTAGGCCTGCTGGGAACCCCCCAGCCACAGGAGGCATCCTCAGCTGACCGAGCCCCCTTTCTTAACCTGCACAACCTAACATGACATGTACATCTCTGAACTAATGCAGCAAATGCTGTCGCTACAACTTATCTGCATTAGTTACAGAGCACTTCTGACATCTCCTACCAGATTGAATCAATTTTCCTTCTTATTTTTCTGCTGGACTCACCCAGTAAAGCATGGTATGCTCTTTCTAACCTGAGGCAGGGGAGGAAGTGCTACCCGAATCTGGATGATGACCTGGAAATACCGAGGGGCTGCAGAACCGAGTTTTTCATTGCTAACTGCTGACCAGCTTCACTGTGGCACACCAACACCAGGAAGCCAGGGCTGAGCCTGAGGCGCCACAGCAATCAGTTACGACAAGAGGCGTTTGTACATTACTTCTTGTATCAGTAAGAAAATCGGTATATCGACGTGCAGTCCTATCAGGAGAAAGCCTCATACCTCTACTCAGTACTTTACAAATGCGAAGGGAGGAAACACTACTGGCACCTGCTTGCTCGTGGGCCTGCAGGACTCTTCACGTGCTTCTCAGAGTTGCTCAGGCAACACTGCCTGTGCATCTTTCTCACTCATTTTCTTGCTGACCTCGGTGCATCCATACAAGGCTCCAGACATGACCTTATTACACTTGTTAAAAATACCTCCCTGGGGCCAGGAGATGGCTCAATGGAGTAAGTGCTTCCCTGGCAAGCGCAAGGGAAGGGTTGAGTTTAATCCCCAGTTCCGCCAAAAAAACCCAAAACAAAACAAAAAAAAAAAACAAAATAAATAAACTACCTTCTCTCATTGGTCATCCCCCAACACATTGTTATCTCAACAAGGACAAACATATTACCATTTATTTCTCTTTTTTAAATTTTATTTATTTATGTGGGGGGGGGGGCAGCTCAGCCCACCAGGGGGCGGGCTGGCTGGCATGTGGTGCTGGGGATTGAACCGCGGTCCCTGTGCTTTGCTAAGCTTGTTCTAAGTAGGTGCTTTAGACCACTGAGCCATCTCACTAGCCCATACCATTTATTTCTTCAGGGTTTTTTGGGTTGTTTTTTTTTAGTATTTTTCTTTTTATTAACTCCATCACAGTGTTATTTTCTTTTAGCTGTCTGCAACCTATCACTCTGGGAGGTAGCAGTTATAAGGGTTATAAATTCAAGCCCACCCTGAAAGAAAGGTTGCAAATGTAGCTCAGAGCAAAGGCCCTGGGTTCAATCACCAATACTGGGCAGGAATGGAAGGGTGGCTGAATGGGAGTCTCCATTTTTTCATGGTTTTGAAGTCCTGTTTGTCCTGGCTCTACTTTACCTGGGATTATGACATAATTTTATTTTTTCCCTTGTGCTAATAAATTGTTTCCAAACCACTTAAACCCATTAGTTCGTTGATGTCATTCAGGTCTGCCTCCATTCTACCCATGTTTATTTTATATCAATTCTACACTGTCAGTTATTCTAACTTCACAAGCCTCATCTCATAGGGCGAAGCCTGTCTCCTATGCTCCTTATGCAGTTTTCCTGCTATTCCTTTTTTTTTAAATTGAGAAATAAATATGAATGAGACAGTTTCACAGCTGATAATCAATACATAGATAATCAGGACAGTTTTGATAATCAATACATTGTGCACTGTTATCTTCTTAGTGGTTATCCGTAGTACAAGAAGCAGACAGGATATTCTGTCCAAACACTGTCAGAACACCTCTTTCTTCTCATTGAATTAAGTGAAAATAGCTGTAAATTTATCCTATTTTGTATATATAAATACAAAATGATCTTTCTTTTGTATCCTTTTCCTTTTTTAATTTTACTGTTTGTCAGAGGTGAATATTCTATAGGCATCTAAATACTACAGATGTTTGAATTCAACTAAACAGTACCCCTGCTCTTCTTGAAACATCTCTTTGGCCATATAATCAGTCTGCTAAGGGCTGGCGTGTGGTTTAGTGTGACACTCGCCCAGCATGCCAAGGCCTGGCTTTGATTCACAGTACTGCAAAACAACAACAGCTTATAGCGCCACAAAAACACTTTAAATTATGTTGAATTTATACAGCAATGAGAGATCAACAGTGACTTTAGCCATCAGCACTGGCATATCATCTCTCCGTTTAACCATGTTCTTTAAGTTTTTTTTTTTTTTAAACAGGAATCAAACTCAGGACCTTGTGCTTTGCCAGGCAGGTGCTTGTAGCACCAATGAGCTATACAGCCCTCTTTTAAAGATTTTTACATGTGTTTTTCTTTAAAATAAAGGCCTCACCTTTATACTTAGTGCAAGAAATCATATAGTTTGATGCTGTGAAAAGTATTTTTAATCTATTATGTTTTTTGCCTGGTTATTCCTGGTTCATAGGAACACCACTGGTATTTTTATATCTTTCATCTATAGCAATTTTTCTAAGTTTTCATTTGTTCCACTAATAAAGGCTCTAGGTTTTCTATATAGTTCAACATATCATCAAAAAATTACAAGTCTTAGGGACCGAGGAGATGGATCAGTAGAATAAGCGCTTCCTTGGCAAGCACAAAGGTCCGAGTTCAATTGGGGGGGGGGGGGAGAATCACAAATCTGTTTCTTCCTTTACGTGTGCACCTCCTCACTTAGAAATGAGTTTTGCCTAATTATATTTGTGCAGAAATTTGGCTCCACAGTCTAGTAATAATAGTGATGACAATGAACACTTTATTCTGCTGTTTGTATTAAATCAAGTATTCATCTTTAAATATCTGCTTTAAAGTTAGCAGGGCCTCTCTTACAACAAAGGGTATGTCCTAGACTTTCTAGGCTGCTCAACGTCACTGTGAAGAATACTGCACTACATCCAGCGAAAGACATTACATTTCTTTTTCAGTGCATTATGTTATGGGAGAAACCACTGCCAAAGATGGGCACAACACTGTCTCTTATCCTACATAATGGGATGCGACTCTGTCACTCTCTTGTTACAAGAGGGAGACCAATGTCTTCTCTTGGATTTGAACTCCCTTGGGGACTCCTCTGCGACCAGTATAACATGGGTTGGTGCAGCTGTTGTCTAGGCTGGGTTAGAGTGGTCAAGGAGGGCTGGTCGGATAGCTCAGTGGACTAAAGTTCCTGCTTAGGCAGACGCCAGGGCTGGGGGTTTGACTAAGACTGCGCATGGTTGTGTGCGTCTATAATCCCAGCACTTGGGAGGCTGAAAACAGGAGGATTACTATGAGTCTGATGTGTGTAGTGAGACCCTATAGGCCTTGTACTAAATACAAAGAAGGGGAGGGAAGGGGAACTGAGGGGAACTGAGGGGAACTGAGGGGAGGGGAGGGGAGGGGAGGGCAGCCAGCAATCAAGCTGGGAGAAGCCGAAAGCCAAGCTAATGGCCACACTGAGGTTCTGGGGATTCTCATCCTCTGCTGAGCCCAACCTTGGAGTTGCAACCCACATGAGACAGATGAGTTGAGAAGACCACAACTGTGGCCAGTCACCCAGCCATTTGCGTCTTTCAGCTGAGGCCCCAGAAACTCTGGAGAAGTCACTCTTACGGTGACCTGGGCAGGATTCCTGAGTCACAGGGACCTATGGACACCTTAAAATGCTGTTTTACCACACTGAGCTTGGGCCACCACAAAGCATGCCAGAGCACAGCGCTGTGGTCATGACGGAGGCCTCTGGGGCGGCTGCCCCGCCTCTCCGATGACATGTAGCAGGGTAATTTACACACTGCCAGGTTATGGACTTCACTAAGGATGCCCTCCATTTCTGCTCACGAAGCCACAGACTAGCCTAAGACCTGCACACCAATAGTGTAAGTATCAGGTTTGTTGGGTTTTTGAGACAGGAACTCACCATGCAAGTCAGGCTGGCCTTGAGCTTACAAGGATCCTCCTGCTTCAGCCCCCCAAGTGCTGGGATTATAGGTGTGCATCACCACACCCAGCTCAGTATAAAGTTTAAACTGACTTCTTTAAAAAAAAGTTGGGAAGCTTTTATTCCTAGTTTCTAAAATCATTTACATAAGATTTATTTTTAAACTACACACACACACACACACACACACACACACACACATTACTGCTTAAACTATAGATGAGTTATTACAGATGCAGGATATATATACCCTATATGTTTTTATAAAAATGGATCGCATGCAGCCAGGTAAAAGCTTACAGAATAGAACAAGGCTGCTCCTGCTTACAATACGTACAGACACACGGCCAGGCACAATGTGAAGAGCAGGAAATGAACGTTAACTCCAGCAGTGGCCGTCTCTGCGGCTCTCACTCTCTACTACCCATTGCCTATGTTTCCAAGTGGGAAAAATTATTATTCAAGTTAGATTTAAATGTAAGTAGATATCAAGCTTCTGATTCCATCAACCAGATTCACATTTTAGAGGAAGGGCCAGTAGTACAATTCTTAAAAACAAAAACAAAGACTGCATGTGAAGGCATTTTTAGGGCTAAGGAGGCAATGAAACTTAAATTATCCTCAGACGGCTCAGAGAGAGCCCCACAAGAGAAAAGAAAAGTGAATGATAAAATGTGTATCCTGGGGAAGCTAGTGTTACAGTGTGTGTCCGGGTGTCTGCAGAGCCTCACGCAGTCATGGGGCAGCTTCTGGAGCTCGTGATTAATTCATGATCCAGAGCTGGGGTTGTGGGTGGGAGTGCTGCACTGCCCTGGGACAGACATTCTGCACGCACGTGTAAGGAGGGGAGAGAGACTAGCTAGCTGCTACAGCTGCTATTTCTCCCTCTGCTTTCTGCTACTTTCTGAGGCCATGAAAGGCTGCTTCCTGCCATGTGTCACTCTGCCTTGGTGTCAGCCAAATATAGACTGAAACCTCCACCATGAGCTAAATAAATCTTTCCTACCTTAATTTTGGTGTCAAGTATTTTGTCCCAGCCATAAGAGGAGCATAACTGAGATACTAGGTAAAGGTCATCCTGGAATACTTTATCTTATTCTGACAAATTTCAACTAAAATTATTTTAAGGGCTGGAGATATAGCTCAGTGGCATAAGAGCCTGCCTGAAAAGCACAATGTCTCAAGTTCAGTCCCCAGTACTGCTAAGAAAGAAAGAAAGAAAGAAAGAAAGAAAGAAAGAAAGAAAGAAAACTTTGTTTTTTAAATTTTATTTATTTATGTGTGTGTGGCCAGCTCAGCCCACCAGGGGGCGGGGCTGGCTGGCATGTGGTGCTGGGGGATTGAACCGCGGTCCCTGTGCTTTGCTAAACTTGTTCTAAGTAGGTGCTTTAGACCACTGAGCCATCTCCCCAGCCCAGAAAGAATACTTTTAAAAAATTATTTTGAACTAAATTACTTTATAGTGTCCAGAAAGATAGCTCAGAGGCATAAGCACTTACCTGGTAAAAATTAGAAGCTGAGGGGCTGGTGAGATGGCTCAGTGGTCTAAAGCACCTACTTAGAACAAGCTTAGCAAAGCACAGACCACGGTTCAATCCCCCAGCACCACATGTCAGCCAGCCCCGCCCCCTGGTGGGCTGAGCTGGCCACACACACACACACACACACACACACACACATAAATAAATTAAAAAAAAAAAAATTAGAACCTGAGTTCAATCCCTGGCCCCACATGTCTGTGGTCCAGATGTCCAGGCGCACCATCTTAGCCACAGATGCAGGAGCCCACCACGTGGCCCCAGAACTAGGCATGGGGGCGCACACCTGTAATCCCAGCACTCGAGAGGTTGAGCCAGGAAGATCTCTGCAAGTTTGAGATCAGCCAAGGGACCACAAAAAGTGAGCAAGGCTGGCCCAAACTGTATAGTGAAACCCTTTCTCAAAAAAAAAAAAAAAAAAAAAAGGCCAAGGACATAGCTCAGTAGAGTAAGTGCTTGCTTGGCAAGTACAAGGGCCTGAGTTCAATCACTGGTTCTGAAAAATAAACATACATTTTCCCCTTAAACAAATCAAAATGTGCCAGGCGGGGGAGATAGCTCAGCAACATAAGCACCTGCCTGGCAGGTGCAAGGACCCAAGTTTGATCCCCAGTATTGAAAAAAAAAGAAAAAAAAATTAAATTGCAGCTACAACAGTGAAATGCTTAGAAATTACAGTTAGACATACAAAGATACTCATTTGTGTTATAGAGAATAGTTAACAATCAAAATAGTATGATACCTCTATTCCATTTAATCCAAACAATCTTAAAAACCTAAGGGAGGAAGCCGGGGAGATGGCCCAGCAGAATAAGTGCTTCCTTGGCAAGCACAAGGGTCTGAGTTCAATTCCCAGTTCCGCCAACAAAACAAAACAAAACAAAACAAAACAAAACAAAACAAAACAAAACAAAACAAAAAAAGAAGCAAGCATGGCATTAAACTCCAGGATTCTCCAGAGGTTCTGTGGAAAAGCCCACTCTGAGGCCAATTCACCCCCTTTATTTTAAACTGCTAAGCTAGGTAAAATTATAGGCAGTTAGACAAGACTAGGCCCTAAACACATCAAAACTGTGGCCAGGCTCCAGGAGGAAGATTAAAGTTACGAAAGCTAGATTTACATACTTCCTCTAAGGGCAAGCGGAAGCTTGAGGTTACTGGTACCACCCTCTGCAGATTTTCCCAAATAAATAACTAAATAAATCATTATCTTACTAGGGGTGGCTATCCTCTTCCACACGAAGAGCAAGGTCACGACTAAAGAGGAAGACTAGACATAATCGATTAATGTCATCCATCCATGTGCACTTTCTAACTGGCTTGCTTCCCCAATGGAGTAATGTCACCCAAGCAACTATGCTTGTCATCTTATTGGTTGATCGAAACTTTGTCTCACGTTATACCCACCTTGTGATTTTGCTCTATGAAACCTCCTTTCAGAAGGAGGACTTGCTGGCAACACATTTGGGACCCTTCCTCGCTCTCAGGAGCTTATTCCTATTCTGCAGTTCTTTCTTAGAATTCATTCTTTGAATTCTGGGAACACAAACTTGGTGTACTGGACATCTGGCAAGTTGAAAGATACAATCTCTCCTGGCACTACTTAGTGGAAGTCATATATCACTCTTGGAGGTTATACTAACATAACTGGAGGGAGGAAAGAATTTGCTTTTGTTTCATAGATTTTGGATTGTGACTCGCATATAACATCAAAATTGTCACCCTTGTTAGTCTATTCAAAGCATTGCTCATGCCTTCAGTTCTTTTTTTTTTTTTTTAAACATTTATTTAGAGAGAGAGCGAGAGAGCGAGAGAGCGAGAGAGAGAGAGAGAGAGAGAGAGAGAGAGAGAGAG
>NW_004524689.1:5394853-5397339 GCF_000260255.1 Octodon degus
TGGCATGTGGTGCTGGAGGATTGAACCGCGGTCCCTGTGCTTTGCCAAGCTTGTTTCAAGTAGGTGCTTTAGACCACTGAGCCATCTCTCCAGCCCCGATGCCTTCAGTTCTTACGCTTTATCTCTTTTGCACATTGTTTTTTTTTGAAATGATGATAAATTTAAGTTGAGAACATGGGAAGATTATGATGTTTCTTTGATAGAACATTTTACTTCTGTGGGCAATGTCTTGTATTTCTGTTTTGTACATCCTGCATTTGGACTTACTAATTGCTGGATTTATTGATGCTCCTTGCTTAACCTGTTTGAAGGTTAGACAACAGCACTAGGGAAACGTAATGTTAGAGCGCCCTCTTGTGGAAACTAATACAAAATGCTGTAAAATGGGTCTTTCATGAAACCTAGTTTGTATTTAGGAAATATACATGCCTATTAATAACTCATGGGACCTCCCTTACCAGTTCAAAGGCACTAGGCAGTCAGTTGTTCTAAAGACTTACAGGTCAGGTTTCACAAGGACATTCTAGCCCAACTGCCCCTCTACGCTCTAGAGGGAACGTTAAGCCTGCTCTGCCTCAGTTTCCTTTCTGTTCTTGCCTGCTGGTGAGGAGGCTACCTCAGCTCTTGAGATTCCCCCTCATGCCTTTCCAGGAAGAGGGCAACAAGTCAAGGGCAAGCCGTCTCAGTAACTCACTGTGAATGTGAGAAGAAAAGACTTCTTTTATTTGATCTCATTTCTGATCTTTTCCTGTCACTTTGTACTCCCAGCCCCCCCCAAGCCCTTTTTTTTTTTTTTTTTTTTTTTTTGCAGAACTGGGGATTGAACTCAGGCCCTTGCATTTGCCAGGCAAGTGCTTATCCTACTGAGCTATCTCCCTGGCCCCTACTTTTCCCTTTTTTTGAAGATGTAATTACAGGGAGGAACTCTGAACTATCCCAATCTTTCCCTCCTATCCAATCATTAAGAATCTGTAAGTTGAGCCTGTAGAAAATGACACTGAAAACAAGGAAGTGAGCTTAAATGACAGACACATACCCCGACTGTGTCAATGAGACATCAAATTTTGCCCATCCAGGAAAACAGTCATGGAAGCATGTCCTTACTTAGGTGTTCTAGGCAGTTTCCCAGGTGCAGGAAACTGAATTTGAGACCTTGTGGGAAGATCCAACTTCTAGATGAGACCAGAAAGAGCTATTTAACTCAAGCACAATAATTAAGAGACCTCGCCCTCTTGTATATCATTCATATCGTCTCTCCCCTCTCCCTCTGTCTCCCTGCCTCTGTTCCTGTCCCTCTCCCTCTCTGCGAGGTCTGGTTCTCATCATTTATGGGAAGCACTTCTGCTAATGTGTAAATTATAGTTGCTGAATGATGGGTACAGGTTTTAACCTGGGACTCTCAGAAGTGTGTTGCAGATACAGACATAGAAATTTTACAGTGGAATTTGAATAAAATGTAGCCTTGTCTTGCTGCTAGGGAAAGACTAGGTGATTAGGTAGACAGTACAAATGTCTTAGAAACTTCTCTGCCCTAGGGCCCAGGGCAGGATTTTTCAGAGGCATTACTTGATGCTATATATCTCTAGAAGTGATCTCTTTTGCAGGATGGGAAGTTGTTTTCACTGCTTTCAATTTGGCTTTGATTCCCCCATCCTTCGCACAGCCTGCCAATGCCCTAGAGGCAAAACATAAACACAGAAGGAAGCAATGATTATAATACTATTTTGCTATTACAACTGTACTGTAAGAGAATGGGAAAATGATCAGAATTATCTTATGTTTAGAATTTTCTCGTATTAAGAGCTAACCCTTAGCTTTTCTGCAACGGGTTTGCAGCGAGAGCACAGGCGTAGCGAAAGCCACCACTAAATCGAAGCCAACATGGGAAAGGAGAAGACCCACATTAATATCGTCGTCATCGGACACGTGGACTCCGGCAAGTCCACCACCACCGGCCATCTCTACAAATGCGGTGGCATCAACAAAAGAACCACTGAAAAATTTGAGGAGAAGGCTGCTGAGATGGGGAAGGGTTCCTTCAAGTATTCCTGGGTGTTGGATAAGCCGAAAGCTGAGCGTGGCGTGGTATCACCATTGACATCTCCCTGTGGAAAAGCTCCTGGACACAGAGACTTCATCAAAAACATGATTACAGGCACATTTCAGGCTGACTGCTGTCCTGATT
Organism: Octodon degus; assembly: GCF_000260255.1. Classification (NCBI taxonomy): domain Eukaryota; kingdom Metazoa; phylum Chordata; class Mammalia; order Rodentia; family Octodontidae; genus Octodon; species Octodon degus. The sequence goes on from NW_004524689.1 coordinate 5,397,039, forward strand.
GTTGCTGCTGGGCTTGGTGAATTCGAAGCTGGTATCTCCAAGAAGGGGCAGACCCGTGAGCACGCCCTTCTGGCTTACACACTGGGTGTGAAACAACTAATTGTTGGAGTTAACAAAATGGATTCCACGGAGCCACCCTAGAGCCAGAAGAGATACGAGGGGCTGGTGAGATGGCTCAGTGGTCTAAAGCACCTACTTAGAACAAGCTCAGCAAAGCACAGGGACCACGGTTCAATCCCCCAGCACCACATGCCAGCCAGCCCCGCCCCCTGGTGGGCTGAGCTGGCCACACACACACACA
>NW_004524689.1:5398274-5409248 GCF_000260255.1 Octodon degus
CAAGGTCACCAAGTCTGCCCAGAAAGCTCAGAAGGCTAAATGAATATTATCCCTGCCACCTGCCACCCCAGTCTCCATCAGTGGCGGAAGACCGGTCTCAGAACCGTTTCTCCCAATTGGCCATTTAAGTTTAATAGTGAAAGACTGGTCCGTGATAACAATGCATCATTGTAAAACCTTCAGAAGGAAAGGAGAATGTTTTGTGGACCATTTTGTGTGTGTGTGTGTGTCAGTTATTAAGTTACTAGTTTTTAAAATCAATACTTTTTAATGGAAACAACTTGACCAAAAATCTGTCACAGAATTTTGAGGCCTATTAAAAAAAAGTTTAATGAGAGAAAAAAAGAAAAAAGAGCTAACCCTTATTTGTATTCTAAACATAAACGTAAACCACAGGAAAACCAGACACCTCTGGCCCCTCAGGCCCCATCAGATACATCTATTACTGCACCAAGGCTCCCCTCCCTTGACCACTGGAGTCTGAGGACCAGGTTTTCAAGGTAACATTAATCAATGACTCACTCACTATTACTGAGCCTGTGGTCGCTCTAACTTGCTCTCAGTGACCTCAACTAGAGCACACAAGATCTGAGAAAGTTTTCTGATGACCCTGATAAGTACACTGAGGCCTTTAAAGACTTACTCAGACCCATGAACTGGACTAGGAGGACATGATGCTACACCTCAAACACTGACTTCTGAGGTGAGGTGAGCAGCATCACAAGGCATTATTACTTTTGGAGATGAATATTACATTGTTAATTTTAGAAGGCCAGAAGACAGGCAGCCAAGAGAACAGCCAGCTCCCACTAGAGCCCCAGCAGCACCTACACAAGATCCCTGCTGGCCTACCAACCAGACTGGAGACCGGAATAGGGGACACCTTCACATAAGTATTCTTGAAGGTATGAGAAAGAAAAAAATAAGCTCTTCAATTACTTTAAATTGTCGACTACTCATCAGGAAGAAAATGAGAACCCCTCCCTTTTTTAGATTGTTTACATGCAGCACTGATGAAGCACACATCCTTGGCTCCTGATTAGACAGAAGGACAGATTATTTGCAAAAACAAGTTCATTACCCAGTCAGCCTCAGATACGAGGAAAAAGCTACAAAAGATGGCATTTGCTCCTGACAGCTCACTCAACACTCACTAAAATAGTGAGAATTGCCTCCTTAGTATTTTATAATTGAGACCAGGAGGAAGCTAAGGGGAGAAAACGAAGAAACCAAGAAAAACTGGCTGCCTTGGATGTGGTCTTAAAAGTAAGACCCTAATTTTGATTCTCTGGGCTCTAAAAGAAGAGCTCAATGACTAAATTCACCTGTTACCACTGTGGAAAGAGGCCACCTTAGGCAGTACTGTGATTAGAACCACCAGGACAAGAGGTCCAGAAAGACTAACAGGCCCCACGGTACTCTCTGCCGTGGAGGAGCCTCTGACAATCGGGACCATAAAGTGGTAAGAAACCAGCCCTCTGCTGGACACCAGCGATACCATCCAGTCTTTGTTCTCAATCCTGGTTTTCCTTCCAGCTCCACCACAGTGAAAGGAGTCACTGAAACAAAGTAACTCCCTATTTCTCATAACCCTTAGGCTATAACCTGAAACAGTTTTTTTTTTTTTTTTAAAAATACATTCCTGGGGCCAGGGAGATGGCTCAGTGGAATAAGCGCTTCCCTGGCAAGTGCAAGGGTCTGAGTTCAATCCCCAGTTCCGCAAAACAAAAACAAAAACAAAACAAAACAAAACAAAACAACATTCCTTTCTAATTATGCCTGCAAGTCTGGTTTCCCTCCTGGAGAGAGGTTTCTTTTTTCTTTGTATTATTTTTTTTAAATTTATTTATTTGTGTGTGTGTGTGTGTGTGTGTGGCCAGCTCAGCCCACCAGGGGGCGGGGCTGGCTGGCATGTGGTGCTGGGGGATTGAACCGCGGTCCCTGTGTTTGCTAAGCTTGTTCCAAGTAGGCGCTTTAGACCACTGAGCCATCTCACCAGCCCCTCTTTTTTCTTTTTACTTTTTTTGGCTGAACTGGGGATTGAACCCAGGCCCTTGCACTTGCCAGGGAAGCGCTTATTCCACTGAACCATTTCCCTGGCCCAAGAGGTATCTTTTCTTGCTTGAATACTGTAACCTACATGCATCCAGGTCAGATATGCTGCCTGCCCCTCCTAGAGACAGAACTAAATCCTGAATTACAGCATGCAACTAACAGTAGAAAAGGAAGAACAATAAGAGCGACCTGGTAGAAATACATCTTAAAGATCCTACTGTTCTTCTAAGGCCTAAAGTTAAAAGAGGATGACTAGGCCAGGGAGATAGCTCAGTGGTCTAAAGTACCTGCTTAGGCAACCTCAGGGACTGCAGTTTGATCCCTAGTACCACATGCCCTGCCAGCCCCGCCCTCTGGGTGGGCTGAGCAAGCCACACTCATACGAAAAGTCACACTTAAGGGCGGGCCAGATAGCTCAGTGGACTACAGCACCTACTTAGGCAGACGCAGGGACCAGGGTTCAGTTCCCAGCATGCCCTGCGAGCCTCACCCCCGGGGCATACGGAGACAGTGACTGAGACTAGGTTTGGTAGTACACACCTGTAATCCCAGTGCTTGGGAGGCTGAAAACAGGAGGATCACTATGAGTCTGATCTGTGTAGTGAGACCCTGTAGATCCTGTACTAAATACATTAAAAAAAAAAAAAAAAGAGGATGACTGTCTATAATTGACAATTTAAGGGCACAAGGTCCAGTCACGCTGCTATAGCCACTGCAATCTTGGGAGTTCACAAACCCAGTGGGGAGTGGAGATTGGTGCAGAACCTTAGATTGGTAAATGAGGCAGCAGTGTCCCTCAACATGTGGTACCTAACCTGTCCACCCTTCCTTCCCAGACCTTAGAAGAGCCCAGTTCGTTTTCAGTATTAGATCTCAAAGATACCTTCTTTTGAATTCCTCCACATATAGATCCCTAATTCTTGCTGCCTCTGAAAATCCTTATGACCAGGATCTCAACTGACTTGGACCGATTCCTCAAGGGTCCAGAGATAGTCCTCATCTGTTTTGGCAATGCTTTCCCACCACTTGGCATATTTTGAATTTTCCCAAGCCACAGTCCTACAAAATGTAGGTAACATACTATTTATTACGTAGCCCCTCAGAAGAGCTCTCCACGGCACCTATGCTCTGCTGAGTTTTTTAGCAGTCAGAGAGGCTTTAAGGTCTCTAGGTCACTTTCCTGCCTGCAGCTCAAAACCTTAAAACAGCTAAGGGGAGTCCTACAAATTACAGGCTTTCGTCACCTTTGGATAGCTGGGTATGGTAAGAGCACATGATCTGTCTCTCTCAGCTTATAAAAGAAGCCCAAAAGGCTGACACCCATATTTTAATCTGGGAATTTATTCCCAAAGTGCATTCCAGAAGCTTGAACAAGTACTTCTTAATGCTCCAACACCTATCCTACCAACATGATCCAATCTGTACGTGGATCAAAGGCAGATTGGAATAGCTTTGGGAATACTTACATAGGATGGAGGAGCTGCTCAACAGCCTGTAGGGTATCTGAACTAGACGTTGTAGCAAAAGGATGGACTTAGGATGGCTTATAGCTGTAGGCCTCATGGCTCTCCTGGTACCAGAGGCAGCCAAGCTGCCTTATATGGGAAAGATCTCACTGTATATGCACCTCACAATGCAGGTCTTCTTTCTTTCAAAGGAAGCTTATGGCTATCAGACAGTTGACTTAAATATCAAGCTCCACTTCTAGAAGGACCAGCCATTCAAATAAAGTCTTCTTCCTTAGACCCTGCCACCTTTCTACCAGAGGAAAAAAAAAAAAATTGAAGCTCAAAGTCATGACTGGGAACAAGTTAATTCTCCACAGGGACACGGCCAGAGATGGCCTGTTAGAAAGTCCCCTGAAGGACCCCATTAGACCTCTTCTACAATGGAAGCTTCTTCCAAGAAAATGAGACAAGAAAGGCAGGGTGGGGCCAGCCAAATAGCTCGTGGATTAAAGTGCCTGCAAACAGGTGCAGAGGCTGGGGATTCAATCCCTGGGCCTACCATTCCAGCCCCGTCCCAGGAGCATGCTGGGAAGGCAATTGAGACCGGGTGCTGTGGTGTGCGCCTGTAATCCCAGATCTTGGGAGGCTGTAAACAGGCAGATCACTACGAGTCCCATCTAGTAGTGAGACCCTGAATACCCTGTAGACCCTTCCCTAAAAATACAAAAAGAAAGGCAGGGTCTATAGTAGCGACTACATGAGAAACTTGAAAGTTCCTCACTTGCCCCTAGGATTAACGCCCAACCAGGAAAACTCATGGCTGACAAGGACTTTACCATTTAGCGAAGGACAGAAAGTCAGTATTTACACTGATGATGATTATAGGTGGTTCTAAGTGGGTTTTTCTACTAAAGTGGAAGTAGTAGAAACGTAAGCCCACTTATGTTGGGAACAGAGGAATTACTCCCAATCTTGTGGGCCTAACTCTAGTAAATACTCAGGATGGACAGCCCAAGCAGTGTATCCACCCCATCACTTTACAGATTGAAGACTAGTTTACAACAGATTGGTTTATTCACCCTGGAATCGGATGGGAAGCAACCAGGGATACTCACTGGTCCTGCGGAACCCATCTGTGGCCCTGGCTACTGCTGGATGGACAGGGAGATTCATGCTGGGATCTGTGTGGCTACAGAACAAGAGTGTCAGAAATAGCAACAACCCTGCAAGCCTGCCCAAGTCACAATACTGATGGTCTCCAAGTGCTTCACTGGAGACCAATCATTTGGCTTCTTTGTATTCCTTCTCTAAGATTAGAGGATGTCACGCAGCATATCAAGGCCTTAACCAACTACATTCAGCAAGCCTTAAACCCTCCACTGCTCTCCTAAATGAGACAAGCCACCTCCAAAATCTTAGGTATGTGCTGACTGTTCACTGTGTCAGAATGCAGTGCCCCTCTGCTGGTTTTGGGATAGCAGGAACTGTCTCGCATGTGAGGGCCTGCCTTCAAGACGGCCTGGTCTGCTTCTCTGGGTCTTACTGAGGGCTCTGAGTAAGCAAAACCAGGGTTCTATGAGAAAATAATTTCATTTCTTAGTAAAGATGGTAAGAAATATATGGTATAACAGTTCTCCCAGCTATCTTACACCTAAAACATTACAACATAGTTTGACTTGTTTGACTCCTCTGGCCCCTAAGCAGCGTGTCCTTGGCTTTTGTTCACATTTTCAACCTTCCCCCAGGACTCACAGCAGGAGTCATTTTCTATGGCAAACGTTATCCTTAACAAAAAGAAAGTATATTACTTCTAACAAAATGAATCCTTTCTCTGCTTTTATTTTGAAAAGTCCTCCTGGTATTTAACATGGAGTACATTCATGCAGATAGCGTATTCCAAGTAGGCATTTGTGCATCCCCAAGGAACTTTTGATTTATTTCCTCAACTCTGTCCTCCTTTCTCTGCGGTTCAGAAACCTTTAATGATCTGTGAAGCCTGGAGACTTCAGCGCAAAACAGTAGTCATTTTAAGAACCCCTCCCACTATATAAAAGGCCTGCTGGTTTCCACATGCTGGGTTTCTGACTCCCTGAAAAACTGACCTCACAAAATTTGGTTGTATAACAGGGCATCCTGGGTTGGGGCCTTGATAATGCTTTTGTGAAATATTTTTTCCCTCTCTTTGAAAAGTTGTAATGAAAATTCCGGGCTCTTGGCCAGCCTGTGGGATGTGATACAGTAAAATGTTTCTGGTGCCCTTTGTTACTGCTCGGCTTTGATTAGGTTTGTTTCCCGTAAGCTTAATTTTGTACCTCCCTCCCTTCGCCCCCATTTTTCATGGCTAAGAAGGTTGACACAGCCAAGGTTAAGCATTTTGTTGTGCAAGTTACTGTAGAGTGAGTGGCAGAGGTAAGAAAAGGAAAGCAACCTTTGCCCTGGGCATTTGCATTTCTTCTCCCAAGGCTGCCTTTTCCTTTGAATGCAGGGGACAAGCTATGTAAAGTCACTCATACTCCAGGTGTTTCGGGAAACCCTCGTGTCACTTGTCTAAGTGAAAATCATGGTAGATCTCTCTGAGGTTTGTATCAGTAGAGGGAGGAGACCTCCAGAGAAGCAGTCAACAGTGGCACTCCTTTGATCTTCATGTGGTTCTCCATTTCAAAAGAAACAAGTGGTTGCAGCTTTTTTTTAAACAATGCTTTGACCTAGTATTTATAGCTCTTTTCATCCTTGCAGTTGAGCACTTTATAGACATTACTGCACCAGGCCTTGCAGCAGGCCCGTGGAGGTGCCAGTACTGTACCCATGCACTGGTGATGCAGAGACCTTGGGAGGGCCCCTGCCCAGGCCCTTTCTAGGTCCGGGTGATACAGAACCTCAAAGTCATACAGGGAGAAACTAACTCTCACCTGCTGCATTATGCTCTCCAAAGCCCACCTCCCTGCACTCCAACAGTGGTCCACCAAGTGACCTGTAAGGCCACCGAGACTGGGTGGCTCCTTAGGGTGCTAAGGTGAAGATGTGGCGAGGAGACTGTGCCTGCCTGCCTACACACACACACACACACACACACACACACACTCTGAGACTATGAACAGTGCTGTGTGGGTTGCAAGGGATCTAGGGAAGGAAAAGTGTCAGCAATGAGCCAAAAATCCAATCTGGCCAATCTGACAGCAAGCACCGGAGCCACGATTTCACCTTAAAATGCAAGACAGCCTGGCACACTGGCACACTTGTAATCTCAGCACTTGGGAAGCAGAGGCCAACATGGGCTCTACAGCTACTCCCTGTCTCAAAAAACCACAAAACCAAAACCAAACCACAACAACACCAGGACTCCTAAATTGGTTTGTGAAGAGCCCATTTACAGATTTTATTTATGAAGGGACAGGAAAGAAAATTCTGACATTTGAGCTTTGCTTTCAACAGCTGGTTTGAAAGAAAAGCAGCAAACAGGCAAAAGCATAGTCTGCTCAATGGGTGCTGCCTCAGGCTTTAGCCCAGCATGGGCCAGGAGCTCCTGGGAGCAGAGAGGAGGGAGAGGTGCGGCTCCAGGGGAGCATCTTGGGTTGTTACCATCTGGCCTCTGTACCACCTAGGAACCCAGAAAGCACAGGTGGCAGAGTGCCCTCTTCTCCTGTTCTCTGCACTGCAATAGGGTGGATAAACTGCTCGCAGTGATCAGAGGCTGGCAAGAATGCCATAGGAGTCAGGCACCAGGTATACCTCACCAGAGCATGGGCACTTCAAGGGTTTTCTCTGGCAAGGCATTTCAAACAAGCTTTAGTATTTCAAAATACTCTTCAGAAAGCTTGCCACCCAAAGAGCACACCTTCCAGGACTCACATGACGCCCTGAGCCTCCCCCACCCTCAGTCCCTCACACTCCCACCACATTCCAACACTCACTGCACAGTTCAGCACTGGTTCCGCTGCACTTCCACCGTAGCAAATGAAACATCAAGAGAGCTGCCCGGGGAGTCGAGATATGTCCCACCATGCTCAATATGCCCTGCAAGTGCCTGATCATTTACTGGCTGGGAGACGAAACTAGATGCTTCTTACTGTGACATTATCCAGTTAAACATCTTAAACTTACTTGAATTCTAGGAAAAAAAAACCTGTGTGTGGTGCTGAAGACTGATCCTAGGCAGGCATTCTACCAGTTAGATACCCTCCACCCTGCCCTACAAGAATTTCAATAACAAATGAGTGTTTACAGACATGGTCGGTAACACACCAAGCGTCTGGAGATTGTAATTAGAACACAATATTGTACAAAAAAGAAAACATTCTTTAGTTTGAGTCTAAGAAAAATACACTGTATAAATGGCTACATATCCTAGTTGCAAACTTTTTGAACATCTTAATACAAACATAAAATGAGTGCATAAAGAAACATTACAGAGCCGGGGAGATGGCGCAGTGGAATAAGCGCTGCCCTGGCAAGTGCAAGGGCCTGAGTAAGCGCAGCAGCATTACAGCCTTTAAACATCTTTCTCCTCATCAACCGGGGGACGTAATATGATGCACAGAGGCAAACAGATGTCTCCTGAATCACCTTGTACGTTTCCATGGCCAAAAAATTAACAGCGTCAAGTTCTGATCCGAAAGTTTGGTCTTGAGGACAGAGCCGGGGGAGGCGTCCAGCCACTAACTCCAGGCCCCAGTCACACGAGCTGAGGAGCAGGTGAGAGCAGGAGGCCTTCCTGCATGGCAAAGCGGAAACAAATGGCCAGCTGAGTCCTCCCTAAACTTCTTTTCTACAAAACTGTGAGACAGAATATAAAGCATTTGTTGTTTTATGGTATCAAGTTAAAATTTATGTCAGTTTAGGGTTCAGATGAGGAGAAAACAAAAAAGTCTGGAGGTTTAGAAACTTATTAAAAGGTTTTTATTCTTTTAATCCCACTTCACATAGTCTCAAATATTTATAGTTACAGGCTCTCTGCTTTGCTTTGGGGCACAAGCCATGCACATGGGCTTCTAGGTCCTTCAGAATTTATTCACGTTGTCCCACAAATTCCAGATTCTCTAAAACTGAGGCACCCCACTGATGAACTCAAGCCCAGAAAACCTCTCAGCGCTCGAGGTACCTCCTCAGCAGATACCTAGCATGGTACTCGGAAGGAGAAGCCAATTCTGATCCTGGGAGACTCCCTCTACAACAACCACCACCACACCCCAAAGGCACTCCACCTGTGCTGCTCCAGCCCTCTAAAATGAACCCAGGAAACACACCATTTCTAGGCCTGGAGATAGCTCAGCGCTCCAAGCACTTGCCTAGGCAAGCACAAGGACCTGGGTTCAATCCCTGGTACTACATGCCGTGCTGGCCCTGCCCTGGGTGTGCTGAGCCTGCCGCCAAGACCAGGTGTGGTGGCGCATGACTGTAATCCCAGTGCTGGGGAGGAGGCTGAAGCAGGAGGATCACTAGGAGCTGCATAGTGAGACCCTGTACCAGATACATACATACGTAAAGAGAAGGAGAAAGAGAAAAAAAGAGAAAGGAATAAAGAGAGAGAAGGAGAGAAAGAAAGAGAAGAAAGGAAAGGAAAGGAAAGGAAAGGAAAGGAAAGGAAAGGAAAGGAAAGGAAAGGAAAGGAAAAGAGGGGGCCTGCCCCTTAGCTCAGTTCTTTAAGTGGCTGCTTCAACAAAGCAGTCAGGCTCAGGTTGCTGTGGTTAGATCCCCACAACTCAAGCCAGCTAAACCTGCCCTGAAGGCACTCGGAGCCAACCCCCTCCCCCCCAAAAAAAGGAAAGGAAAGAGGCAGGCAGGCAGCAGCATTTGTTGCCAAACTGAAAGAGGGCTGGCCAGATAGCTCAGTGGACTAAAGCGCCTGCTTAGGCAGAGCACTACGGCCGAGGTTCCAACCCCAGTGTGCTGTGCCAGCCCACCCCCAGGGTGCCCTGAGAGGGTGATGGTGGCTCATGCCTGTAATCCCAGCTCTTGGGAGGCTGAACACAAGTGGATTACTATGCGTCTGATTTACATAGTGCGACCCTGTACTAAAATATAAAAAAGAAGAAGAATCATCTACCTCCTCCACAGGGGAACATAGAGACAATGGCAGTAGTTGAAAATATATAACCAAAGCACCACTTAAAAAAATCTTTAGGGGCTGGGGAGATGGCTCAGTAGGATAAGCGCTTGACTGGCAAATGCAAGGATCTGAGTTCAAATCCCTGCTTCTACAAAAAAAAAAAAAAAAAAATCTTTATTTTATATTGTTCAGAACACACTCGGTGATGTTATATTTACACAGCTAAAGCACGTGGGAAGCGCCCCAGAGACTGTTTTCAAGATAATAAAATGGCATATGGTAGTGACTCACTATTGGACTAAAAGAAAAAACTCATAAGCAGTCACAAGCCCTTTGCAAATTGGCAAAGATCTGGCAACTCCGAGCCTCCTCCACCCCCTTGGCTCTCACCTCCTTTACACAATACACTGATGCGTGTGCATGCGTGTCTGCACGCGCACATACACACACACTCACTCTTCAGTGATTTAAAGCCAAACTGCATTTGGTGAATGCCTTACTCTACTGCTAAACACAATATTTTACTTTTGATCGGCTCCATAAACCTGCTGAGGGGGGCCGGGGAGATGGCTCAGTGGAATAAGCGCTTCCCTGGCAAGCGCAAGGGCCTGAGCTCAATCCTCAGTTCCACCAAAAAAAAAAAACTGCTGAGAAAAATAAACAATGAATTTCAATGTTATAAATAATCTAGAGCACAGTGGGGTTAATGTACTACCCACGATAAGCAGAACAGGAAGGCCCACTGACCCCCAAATCAGCCTGTCTTTGGACACTTGAGTCAACAAGGATTTTCTGTCCCTTACGTAATGGCAAAGGTCTGGGACACAAAGTATTTAGCTGGTCTTGAAGACAGCAGCATGGGGAAACACAGCATCGTGGCCACGCAAATCCATTCGAAGAGCAAAGAGGAGGAAACAGCTACAAGAAAAGCACATTCATGTTCTGGGGCTGACAACTGCATCAATTATAATGGCCTCTGGGGGAAAGACCTGGAGACTAAACCCCAGGGTTTTGCACAGAGCTACATCCTCACTGAACCACAGCCCTTTTTATTTTGAGACAAGGTTTCACTCAGTCACTAAGCTGCCAGGTTGAGCTGGAACTGCATCACCACATCTGGCGACAAGATACTCTTAACCTTTATTCACACATGAGTAACACATGTATTTTTAAAAAAAAATTTTTGAGACTAGTTCTTCCTAGTTACTAAAGTACTCTGGCTAGGTGCAAAGTTAAAAAGTCCTCTTGACCCAGCCTCCCAAGTACTGGAATTACAGGCATATGCCACCATGCTACGCTTATTTTTCTTTTCTTTCTTGGTGGAACCACGGATTGAACTCAGGCCCCCTTGTGCTTGCCAGGGAAGCGCTTATTCCACTGAGCCATCTCCCCAGCCCTTATTTTTCTTTCTTTCTTTCTTTCTTT
>NW_004524689.1:5410463-5420946 GCF_000260255.1 Octodon degus
AGCAACAGAGCTTAGCTGTCACAGAGCTTTCCCCACCATGCAGCACCCAAGTCTTCTGTGAAGGAGGCAAATGGGTGCCCCAAGCAGGGCCTGGGCCCCAGCCTTCACCACACAGCGTGCTGGCTGCAGCACAAAGGTGCTCATCTTCCATCCCCCCGACTCTCAACTCTGCCAGCTATGAAGGTGAGAGGATTCAGAAGTCAGACTCAAGATTCGGGTACAGAACAAAGAATCTGCTTTCCAAAGCAGGGAAGAAAAATCAAAATAAAACAAGGGCCTTAAAAGAGAAACCTAACTGAAAAGTGCAACAGCTCAGGGCTGGGGCCTGGCTCAGTGCTGGAGTCCTGCCCAGCAAGGACAAGGCCTTCGATTCAAGCCCAGCACTGCAAAAAGATAAGGAAGCTTAAACATCTCAGAAGACTTGGCACCCGTAACACAAATGGCAGGTTTCAAGTTATATACAATAGATACAAATTTTATTTGGGGATCAAGGGCTGTCTTTCCCACTGGTGAGCAGCTGTGAATAAGACTTAAGTTAATCTACCCTACTCCTCTAAACAGTGTAACTTTTAACTATTTTCCTAAGAACTACTCAAGAGCATAACTTTTTTTTTTTTTTTTTTTTGTAGATTAGGGAAGGTTCTAGAGGGTGTACAAGGTCTCACTACTAGATTGGACTCATAGTGATCTACCTACCTGTTTTCAGCCTCCCAAGTGCTGGGAGTACAAGTATGCGCCACCGTGGCAGGCCCAGGGATCCAGCCCCCTCCTCTGAGCTATTTGGCCAGTCCTCAAAAGAGCATAACTTCAAATAAAATTAAAACAAGCCAATTCAAGGACTGTAATTTCAGCTACGTTTTTTTTTTCTTTTTTAGCTATATTTTATTTATTTAGTACAGGGTCTCACTATACAGATCAGATTCATAGTGATCCTCCTGTTTTTAGGCTCCTATGCGATGGGATTATAGGCATGTACCACCACGCCCAGTCCCAAAGCAAACACCTTTTTTTTTTTTTTTTTTTTGGTGATCAGCTCAGCCCGCCCTAGGAGTGGGGCTGGTGTGGCATGTGGTACCAGGGATCGAACTTTAGTTCTTGAGGTTGCCTAAGCAGGTGCTTTAGACTGCTGAGCTATCTCGCTGGCCCCTTTAGGTATATTTTAAATCTTATTTTGCAGGTTAGCTTTGTAGTAGACTAAACATTTTATAAGCATTAGCAAACTAAGTTTTCAAAGTTAGGATGGTCACACAGTTCCTATTAAGCTAAAAAGAAAAATCCTATGGTGTTTTAATATGACTTTCAAGTGGCCAAACCCATTAACTAATAATCATATTTATCCAGATTCGTAAATCTTATAAGTCTGTTTGGCTAGCTAATAAAATGGCCAAGGCTGTCAGCTTCAGTCAAAAATATCTCCACCAAGAAGTCATCCAAGGGGGCCTGCCCCTTAGCTCAGTTCTTTAAGTGGTTGTTTCAACAAAGCAGTCAGGCTCAGGTTGCTGTGGTTTGATCCCCACAACTCAAGTCAGCCAAACCTGCCCTGAAGGCATTGGGAAAAAAAAAAAAAAAAAAAAACCCTTCTGCCATTCAGGGGCCGGGGATATGGCTCAGTGGAATAAGCACTTCCCTAGCAATTGTAAGGGTCTGAGTTCAATCCCCAGTTCCACCAAAAAAAAAAAAAAAAAAAAAGAAGTCATCCAAGGTATCCACGATCTAGGTAATCAAAAGAAATGCCCACAGCAAATGCCACCTGATCCTTGAGGGCAGTATTTTATTCAATAGCACTTTCAAAGTCCAACACAGTCTTCATTTGAGTTCAAGTAAATGTACTTCAGGCAAGCAAAGCACTGCAGTGCCATTTCCACTAGTTCTCAGGTAGGATGCAGCCAAGGGCAAACCCAAGACCCTCACAGTGGGGAAAAAAAAAAAAAAATCCAAGCCCTTTGGCTTGAAAATCTCATGATTTTTTAACACTTCTTTTCCTTTAGCTTTTGCACAGAAAGTTTCTTATTTGCAAATTACTTAACTGCTTCACTTACACAAGGGAATCGGCATCCTTCGATTACCTTAGTTAAAACTGGATCACTGCCCAGTCAAAGTATCCATTCAGTTCAGACTACCAGAACTAATAAGATTCAAGCCTCTGCCCCACTTCAATGGTAACAAACCCTCAGCAATGGAACTGCTACAGGAGCACAGCACCTGCTGCCAAAATGCAGTGCCTGTTTCTCCTGGCATCATTCACTCTGCCTTGAATGGAAAGTTTCGATTATTTGTATCTATGTACAATGTGTTATTAAAAGAAAACCATATGGTATATAAATGTTTCTTCTGGGGCTGGGGAGACGGTTTGGTAGAATAAGTGCTTGCCCTGCAAATGCAAGGTCCCGAGTTCAATCCCCAGTGGTGGTGGTGGTGGGGGGGGGCCTTCCTTTACCCATCTTGCTAATCCCTCAAACTACTAATTTTTTTTTTTAGTTATAAAGGATACAATTAAAAGAAAACATCTGAAAACACTACAGTACTAAAGAATATATAAGCCTCATATTAATAAGATACTGTCATCCTTTTAAACAAAAAGATGTGTCATAATTTAAAATAGGGTCTAGCATAGCCTAATTCACATACAATGTGGACTACATATCACAGGACACTGAGAAGCTGACAATCCTTATGTGAAATAAGACACGAGTTACAACTGCGTTTCTAGGAAAAAGTGGAAGGAGAGATGGGAAAAGAAGCTGTATTACAGAATTCTACGCAGCAGGAGGTGGTGATGCATGCTTGTAATTCAGCACTGAGGAGTCTGAGGAAGGAAAACTGCTGAAAATTCAAGGCCAGCCTCCGCGGCAGGGAGTTCAAGGCCAGCCTGCCTGAAAGGCACAGCCAGGATCCCATCTTACAAAAAAAACAGTTAAACAAAATAAAAAAATTCTATTATTGAGAATGAAAATAAACCCAGGTACTTCAAGAATGAACGTAGTACAGTCAGGATTCTAAAGACTGAATTACCATAAAAAAGTCATGCTTCCTAAACTTTACTATGTAAGTGATTTACCTGGGGAATTTATTGGAGCACACTCTTATTCACTGTTTGTTTGTTTGTTTGTTTATTTATTTTTGTGGAACCGGGGATTGAACTCAGGTCCTTGCGCTTGCCAGGGAAGCGCTTATTCCACTGAGCCATCTCCCCGGCCCCTTCATTGTTTATATATTACAGTCTGAGGTTGCTTTTGTGCTGCAACAGTAGAAGGTGGCCTCTGTGGAACTCAAGAGCGCCACTTCCCAGGGAGCAATGTGAGGCTGAGTTAAATACCCAGCTCTCACGGGGGAGGGGGGTAACAAGGCACAGACTCACTCCGAGGGACAGAGCAGAGGCCTAGAGAATCTGCAGCTTCCTCAGGCTCCTGGGCAACATGAACGCTGCCCCTGACGACCTACTTAACTAGAGCTAGGATAGTCAGCATTTGTTCCAGAGGCGAAAGGTTTAAAACCACAGAGCTGCTCAAGCACTGCCATGTGGCTGCGGCACATCTGCCCGTTCGCAGCAGTATCAAGCTAGTGAGGAAGTCCACACTTGTTATGTAACACTGAACTAAGCATTAATGAAGCTAGAAAATTGTTTATCTAAATTATAATCTGAAATTAAATAGAACTTTATGCTGAAAGCTCATACTGAATGCTAAATTCATTTTAATCTTTTAATAATAACAAATCTCGACTGCTTGGTCTTAAGGCCCTTTCTCAACAGTATATTCTTTGCTGGGGGATCTGCTCTATGCAAATGATACTTCACTAGAAGAGAAGAGCAATAGCTAGTACTTACGTGTATATTTAATAGAATTAATTCCCAGAGCTATGGCTAAGAAAGGTGGCTGGTTTTCTTGTTAACTTTAAAAGTAAGTTTAAATCTCCAAAACTTCAAGGACACCTTTGTAACAGAGAAAAATCAAGACATTCGGCAGCTGTTATTCTCACATCAGAGTCAAACTCCCATTTCCCCTTCCTTTCCAACTGAACTGTGCTGCATGTCCTGGTCCTGCTCTCGCTCCTCTCGCGGAAGGCTTTCGCTAGGCCTTGCCTCACACACTCTCTCTCAGAAGTCAGGATAGCGGAGGTCCTCGTCCAAGCTACAGTTCTGGCTTCGGTCTCCCTGCATCAGCTCTCCTGCCTTACACTTTGTATCTCCTGCCTCTGTGCTCTTTTGCTCATGACACTGCACTTTTTTGTTGTTTCATCTTGACAGGGCCTCGCTATGCAGTTCAGGCTGGTTTTAAACTCATTCTGTACACCAGGCTGGTCTCAAACTGGCAACAATCCTCCAGCTTCAGCCCCTGGAGTACTGGGATTATAGGCTCACACCACCATGCCCGACTGTGATATTGCACTTGGACTGTGACACTGCAAAAATAAAGTTGTCTTTCTGCACCATCCCAACTACAGACCTGTCAAAATTAGCCCTTCCTTCAAAGCCCATTTTCAACAGTACCTTCTCCAAATGGCCTTCCAGAGCTTCCAGAGACCTGTGTGCTCACTATACAGGGCTCGAATCACCACCCACAGGCCCTCATCAAGTCCTACCAAGTGCTGCAGGCCTGCATGTGGCTTGGTATCCTGCAGACAGGAAGGGCAGGCTGCTTCTCTTTATAGACATCCCGTCTATCAAAGCACTTACCCAAAACTTCAATACACTGAATCACTGTCTAGCTCTGAAAATGCTGAGTGACTGGGCTGGAGAGTGGAATAAATGCTTCCCTGGCAAGCGCAAGGGCCTGAGTTCAATCCCTGGACGAATAACAGGACCTTCCCCTCTACTGGGCTAGGTAATCAAAAGTAAAACTAATGAGAGGAGAAGAAACCAAAGCAACCGCAAGCTACTTTCCAGAGAAGTGTGTGCCTTTACACCTCCTTCTCATTCCGGGGGTGCCTAGGTATTCTACAGACACCTCCTTCTAGCTCGCCAACCTGCACTGCATCTGAGACAGGAATAGCAATGCCAGGTCACTGAAGAAGCACAGATCCAGCTGGGAGCCAAGGCCAGGATTTGAGAGCCAATCTGCCAGACACAAAGACTTCTGTTCAAATGACAACAATGGGGCCAGGGAGATGGCTCAGTGGAATAAGTGCTTCACTGGCAAGCGCAAGGTCCTGAGTTCAATCCCCAGTTCCGCAAAAAAAAAAAAAAAAAAAGAGACAAAATCAAATGACATCAACCCATTCTCAGACTGAGAAAAGGCATCACTGCCGTCTGTGTAATTATCCCATGATGCGGCAGAATTCCCTTCGGATGACCCATGGTATTATTTATAACATAGAGCCCCCTCTACATTAAGCCAAATCTAACTCTATCAATCATCCAGGTTTTCAGGTATTCCCCAACATCAAAGCCCATGTAATTCATCTACCCAACAATTAAATAAACAGTGCTCAAAGCAAACTCAAGAGGCCTTGTTCTCCACCTTCTCCACAGCTCTGGGACAGGGCCTCGGGTTTCTACTCCCACCATACGAACTCACAACAAAACCTCTAGGACAACAGCTTTTTTTTTTTGGTGGAACTGGGGATTGAACTCAGGCCCTTGCACTTGCCAGGGAAGGGCTTATTCCACTGAGCCATCTCCCCAGCCCCAGCAGTAGCTTTAGACAGAAGAAATACACAGCCAGCGTGACTCAGATGTTCTGCTGAGTCTTTACACTTTAGCTACTAACTACATAAACATACTTCACAAACATACTGAGGAGGGGCGAACAAGCCTAGAGAAAGGCAGAAATAATGAGAACAATAAACAACAAAGTACTTGTACAATCGTGATACGAGATCTGCCTCAGTTATTCTCTTGGGTATCACAAGGTTAACATGCAATACGGTTTAACTAGATCTCTATAAACACAGTTGGTTTTCTGTGATCACTGCTGCTCTGCCCACTTTAGTGAGGGAAAAACCTTATGTAGCTCCTATGTAACAAACACCAGAAACCAAAAGAAGCAGGAAAGCTGATGGTACCTGTGGCCACCAAGGACCCTCTGACTTGGCCGCAGTTCCTACAGAACTGAGGTCTCCCAGCTACGTTCCAAGGGTGGGCAGGCGCACTAAGTGGGGTGCTGCTCTAGGCCCTCCACGTTTAATGTAGAGGGGTTTTAGCAAGACAGAAGTGAAGGGGCTAGGGAGACAGCTCAGTAGAATAAGTGTTTCCCTGGTAAACACAAGGGCCTGAGTTCAATCCTCGGTTCTGCCCCCCACCCCCAAAAAAGACAGAAATGAAAACCCAGGAACCATTCTCTTCCTACCACCCACTGTACACACTCTGAAGGACAAAGAGGTGGGATAATCTGCCTTGGCCCATGACAGGGGAAGCAGGAGGTGAAAGCCATCACTTGGCTCCTGGATGTAGGGCAGGAGCAGCTGGCAAGCCTTTGGGGAACATAACAGCACCCAAAAGACCCTCTTGCAAAGAAGCTGCACTTCTGAAAACGGAACTTCCCAGTCCTTGTGAAGACTGACCTGAACTTGCCACTGCATGGCCCAGAGCCGACGTCACAGTTGAAGAGATCATCGAGTACTATAGTTACTGGAAAGGCCAAGAATAGAACACAGGCCTGCTGACCCTCGCCCTGATGCCCAACCAGGCGTGTTCTCTTGGATCAAGATGCCATTCTGATGTTTCAAGTCACTCGAGAATAGCGAAAAAATAAGTTAATAATTCTGGAAAAGAATACAACGTGGAAATTACCTGGATTGGGGAATTTCCTAAAAAAGGAACATGACCATAAGATGGCTTCCACCAAGTAATTTTTCAACAAAGAACACTGTTAACTGCGAATTTTTCTTTGCCTTTTTTTTTTTGCGGAACCGGGGATTGAACTCAGGCCCTTGTGCTTGCCAGGCAAGTGCTGACTCTACTGAGCCACCTCCCCAGCCCCAAAATTGGTTTCTATAAACTCAGTTTTTATTTGGTATTGATATTAAATGCTGCATCTTGGGGGGGGGGCGCAGAACCAGGGACTGAACTCAGGCCCTTGCCAGGCAAGCGCTTATTCTACTGAGCTATCTCCCCAGCCCCCGAATTTTTTCATCTCCTGCAACAAAAATGAAAAAATAACCTTTGTCCTCCCCTCCCTGTGGGCTGTAAATGATTAGCTTGGCTGTGTGATACGAGGGAAAATACCAGAGGAGAGCCTCTCCCAGATGACTAAAATACTCAAGACTTAAGAACTCCAGTGCCACCAAAAGAGAAGCTTGCTTAGTAAATGGCAGCCACCATAAAGCCACCACTGCTGCAAAACACCCTCCTGCTCACCTCAGCACCAGGCACCAGTGAAGAGGCTGGCACAGACAGAGCCTGGGTGGCAGCAGGGGATCAACTGGAGGATGTCTCAGGAAGGATGAGCTCAGAGCCATGTGCAGGGAAGAAACGCTGTTCCCTGAAACAGGAGCCATCTAGCAGAAGGGAAAGCCCAGAGCAAGAAGAGGAGGCAGGGCATGGTGGCACCAGCATATAATTCCAGCACTTGGGAGACTGAGGCAGGAGGATTGCTCTAAGTTTGAGGCCAGCCTGAACTACTTAGTTAGACGAAGGCCACTGAACTACATAGGAAGACCCTGTCTGCAAAAGAAAAGGAAAAAAAGAAAAAAGAAAAAAAAAAAAAAAGCGAGACATTCAAGCTTCTAATCAGAAAAACAGATGAAAAGAGCCTTATCTACATTAAAGGTTAGCCAGGTCTACTTCCACTAGGGAGATAAGACACTGGATAAAACTATGTCTGGTGTTTCCAAATGATAAACAGTAGCTTTTGATTTAATGCTCAACTATGCTATTACACATTTGTTTATTTTACACAGTTAAGATAAAGTGATTGTCAAGAGACTTCTACCAAGTTCTTCAGGCACAGCAGGCTTTCAGTGTGCTCTCAGCACAGCACAGGGACAGCGAAAACTTGAGTTCAGTCTCTCCGTCACAACTTTAGAACAAACCTACTCATTCATCTCTTGTTCACTCAAACCAAAACTACACCTGGATCAAAGCACTTTAATTTTTACTTTATTTTTTAAGGACTTGGTGAAGTTCTTGTTTGTTTATTTATTTATTTATGCTGAACAGGGGATTGAACTCAGGCCCTTTCCATCTCCCGGGCCCTTAATTAATTTTTAAAAATCTGCGTCAAATGTGGAGAACTGAAAGTCTCCAGAAAACTTAAAGAGTAATTATTTACCTTTCCCACAGTAAATACCTCTTCCAACCTGTTCTGGAAAGGGCAATAGATAATTAGATAAATCAGTTCCATACAATATTTAATTTCAATATTTATAATCAGCTTCCTCTACCATTCTCAACGACTTACCTCAGCATATTTAGATGCATAATAAATACCATAAGTTTAACTTAATTATCATTGATACAAGCCACCAACTACTACTGGGCCATGTGTTTGAAATCTCAGAAACTTTCTTCCCCTCTGTGTTACCATGATCCTTAAGGTAGTACAACATATGCAGCAAGTGTCCAGAAAAAGTTTATATTTTAAAAGTGTAAATAAATCAAGTAAAAGGAAGTCAGTAAGCAACATTCAACAGAAAACAAAAAGCAACCAGGAGGACACGAACCCCCCCCCTTTATAATGGATATTCCTCAATCATCTCCAGCTTCCTAAAAAAGCAGCTCCGTTGGGGAGAGAGGTTAAATATCAAAGCCACCTCTCTTGGGTCCTGGGGAGAACTTCCTGCTACTGAATGCTCAGGCTAAGTGGTTGGTTCTGCCCCCTCCCTAGGACCCCCTATTCTGTGGCCCAGCGTGCAGGAAGGTTCTCCCTCAGGTCCTCAGTACCTCCCATAAGATAAGGAGTCATGCTAAACCTTAGGTCAAGAGCCTTGAATGCCTTTCCAACACTTCCACAGCAGACCCTTCTAACACAACTTTACAGGAGTTCAGGAGCTGTCAGGTCTCAGCCATAGCTTCGTGCTATAAAAGGACTGTTTTATACAGCTCCACTTAAATAACTTACAAAATCCCTGGTTTATCAATCCAGTGAAAAATGCTACCTTGTAGGGCTGGAACAGTAAAAGACTTACACCTCCTCTCGGAGACACAGGCACATTAAATAAAGGGGTGGGGGGCTTCCAACAGAATTCAAGGAAGCCATTCGCCTCTTGATTCTTATAATTTGTTTGTTTCATGAGTTTTGCTGGTTACCAAAGCCAAATTAGCGATAACTGACACCTTCAAGCCACTGTATTTAAAATTAGATGTTAACTCTCCAACACCCTTGTCAACCTACCTACTCTGTTCCCAAAGACCTTTCTGTTCCCAGTTATAACACATTCTTCAGGGAGGTAAACATGTCCCTTTAGCATATTAAAACCATGAGCCAAAACCAAAAGTCACGGAAGTGACTTTTTAAACCATTCTAGAAGCCAGATTATCTGAGCACAGCACAGGGTTAAAGGAAACCATTTCATAAGATCAAATGTGGAGAAGCAGCAGCAGGAGCAAAGAGGAAAAAAAAAAAAAATCAAGTTACATAAAGTCCGATTGTACTCACTGTTTCCTTATTGGGAAGCAGCTCCTTTCTAATTCTGAAGAAGTTCTTCCCGTACTGCCTGAGTCCCTTAACGAAGCGTTTCTGTGATAAAAAGAAACAACAAATGGGATGTAAAACTCAAAAACAAAACAGGATGTCAGCAAAGCGGATAACCGCAATTAGCAGAAGAGCCACTACACAAAAGTCTTAGCTAGGGAATACTGACTCGGCCAGGAGGGTTTTGGCAGCACAGCAGGGACCCAGCGACCTCCACCGGAACCTAAACTGGAGCGCAGGGGGAGGAGGACGTCCTGGGTCTGGAGCCAAGACTGGCCGCCCCACCGCCACAGTCTCGTCCACCGAGGTGTAAACACAAACATGCCCGTGCTTCCACGGAGCAGCATGACTGCCTTCTACCCGAGAACGAGGCGGCCCGGCAGTCTGCAAAAGGAGAAACAACCAAACAGGGGGCCTCCTCTTGAGAAGGACACTCTAGAGGGTTAAAAAACCTCCTTCCTTAATCCCAGGAATGCACCGGGCAGGCACTGCTAGCGCGGAAGCCCACTGGGAGCGGAATCCCAGCGGGCCTGCCCCACCATCTCCGTCTTTAAACCCACTCCAAATAAAGAGCACTTGGCCCTCTGCCTCCCTCCCGGCACCCCTCACCGCCCCCTCCACCGTCGCAGCCGTCTCAGCCTCTCCCCGTGCCCACTTTCACTTTGTTCCATTCCTCCCGAGCAGCGCTCCCACCTGGGGGCTCCTGGCTCTGGAGTCGGCCCCAAGCCACCAACCAGTCAGCCACAGGTAAGCGCACGGGTCTGGAGCGAGAGGCCGCTGCCTGTCATTGGGCTTCGGCTCCACAAAGCGCAGGGCGGAGGCGGCGGCGGGCTGCTGGGCGGGTGACGGTGGCAGGCCCGCAAGGCGCGGGAGCGCAAGGCTGAGGCCGCTGCCGCCGCCGCCGCCGCTGC
>NW_004524689.1:5421046-5428291 GCF_000260255.1 Octodon degus
CGCCGCCGGGGGAGGAGGCTGGAGCACCGCGCAGAGCCCGGCGCAGCCGAGGGCGGCTGCAAAAGGCGGCCTGGATCGCCGCGCTGTCCGCCCGCCCGGCTGCGCCTGGCCCCGCCCCCGGCCGACCCCTGCTGAGTAGCGAAGCCTTCCCGGCCCTTAGGCTGGGATATCAGGGTCCTACTTCAGAGCAGGAGTGTCAAGCAGGAAAGCACAGAAACTTCCTCCCTACCGCGCTTTGGAGTCCAGGCCTTCCACCGGCCGCTGGGTCTACAGCTCAAGCCCCAGGGGCACAGAGTTGCTACCTACGGGCTGTGGACACCACCCCCGCAAAAACCTAGGGCCTGCCCGCCGATCCCCACCGCCCCTTCCGGTGAACATTTGTGGGCGGACGCTTCCCTACCAGCCTAGGCCTTAGCCCGCACTGCACAGGGCACTGGTCCACAAGTACATCGCCGAGTAAAAATCCCAGCCAATAAATCACCTGCCCACCATGAAGAGGGACCTCCCTACTCCTGGTGTTTAATGTTTGCCTGGCAAAGGTACAAGAGGGCCAGATTTGGCCTGCAAATCATCTGCAACCTCCTATTCCAGTCCTGGTGGCTTTGGTTCGTCAGATTTCACCCCTTACTAAGTTATGACTCATCACTGTCAAATTTCAGGGCGATTCATAGTTTCAAGGGAAAAAAAAAATCTGCCAAGGCACCAGCAAGCTGCACAGCTTTCTCTGGTCTGAAGAAGTGGCCTGTGTTACCCCACAACAGTATCATTCACATAACCAAGCAGGCATCACTGGCTGTGGCACACAGCATCGCCACAGGGCTGGGGAAGGCAGAGAAGGCCCAGCTCTCAAGGAGCCCAGGCGAAGCAGGGAAGCAGCCAGCGAGCAGACATCTCGGGACCTGCAGGGAAGCGGCCCAGGAACAAAAGGTGGTGGGTGGAGCTTCAAGGAGGAAGCGCCTTGCTCTGCTTCCTGATGTCCTGGAGGAAGGGACAAGGAAGAGTCTTGAGTCGGTCAGGTGGGTGTCAGCAGGGCTTCAAGTCATCCAGGAAGGGCATAAGGACATTCTAGGAACTGTCAAGAGGACAGCATGTGCAGAGAGGAGTGGCTGCAGAAAACTGAGAAGCTGGCAAAGGTGAGGCTGTAGACAGCCCTGAGAACTTAAGGTCCAAACTGCAGGCCATTAGACATGCTGAAGCAGAAGCACTCTCTGCAAAGACTGGAAAAGGTCTGCTCCAGTGGCAGGTGGCCTGACAGGGAGAGGCTAGTGACACAACCCAGGTGTGAGGCAAAGGGGGACTGGAACCATTGTCAGCAGAATTTCTGCTTCTTACTAGGCACATGGCACATGCCTATGATCCCAGATACTCAGGAGGCTGAGGCAGAAGGATCACAAATTCATCTAGGCCTTTTAGCAAGACCCTGGCTCAAAAATAAAAAGGGCTGGGGATGCAGCTCAGTAGTAGAGCACTTCTGGGTCTAATCCCCAGTACTGTAAGAAAAAAAATATTACTTATCTTTTTCCTGGTGGCCACAGAGTCATATGAAAGCCAGGCTTGAATGCACCCAGCCCACCACCATGGCCAAAGGGAGGTACTGCTACAGGGCGTCAGTGCTGCTTTACAGGAGTGCTGCAGCCGCCCACCCTTCCTCATCATAGACAGTGTGAGCAAGTTAGCCAAAGGTATAAACAGGGCCTAAGCTCACCTCCATGTCCCTCAAGTTGGCCCTTTGTAATGAGCACCAAATCAGCCTCATTAAGGAGGGGACACTGTAAAACACCTAAAAGGAACACCCCATACAGTGGCTGGTTTCTGCTGTAGTGGTTGGACACTACAGCAAACTTCAACTGCAAGAAAATAATAAACGGGGCTGGGGAGATGGCTCAGTAGAGTAAGTGCTTGCCTGGCAAGTGCAAGTGCCTGAGTTCATACCCCAGTTCCACTTTAAAAAAAATTAATTAATTAAAATCTGGCTCACTTTCTTAATTTTTGAGCATCGAGTATTGGGTGTAATTTTTGAAAAAAAAAAAAACAAAAAAACAAAAAAAAAACCCCAACAGTTTACATGGGCTAATGTGACTGTGAAGTCCTAAAGAACATTGAGACACTATTCAGCCAGCACAAAGAAGTGAAATCTCATCAGTGAGGCAGGGGAGCCTGCAAGAGGGATGGATATATGGGCCCATGGAAGTCCGCACAGCTTTGCCAGGAAGGTGCAAGGGCCAGGTCACCCAGGAGAGACACCACCTGGGCAGGCAGAAGGGTTTGGAGGAGCTGCCATGGACAGAGATGGGGGGTGAGAGATGGGAGACTGAGTCTGCCTGGAGTCACATGGGAAATCCGAACAGCACTGACAGTGCAAAGCCAGAACCACACAAAGTAGGCTTCGTGCCAGGTGACACACAACAGGTGCATCAGAAGACAGTGACATAAGGAAGGCAGCATGTGAGGAAGGCCAATTCTGGAACCTCAGGGTAAGGTGCTGAAAGTGGATGGGCGAGTTCAGACCCTGTTTCCTTCATTTATTATGATGCCATCAGGTGAACATCATTCTAGTCTACCATTACTAAGTACCTACTATGCCAAGAGCCTCATTTATGGACTCAAAACCCACACTCCCTAGGACAGAAGGCCTATTATTTTCCCCATTTCACATCCAAGGAAGTGGAGAGTACATGGGTAAGTAAACTGAGCTAGGTCATCCAACTCATCAGATGTAAGGAGCTCAAACCCAGCTTCTAAGCTCATGTGCTTTGCCAGCTCCTCTGAAAGTATAGACGATAATGGTGATGGTTTTACGCCATGACACTGCTATGTGTGACTGTGTACTTTCCAAGTCACAGCCATGAGTCAGCATCAGCTCACTCCTTCCCTGCGGAAAGCTGCTCAACACCCTTGTGTCCTGTCCACCCCAATGCCAGTCCCAGGGCAGACACCTGTCCTCTTATCTCCCAACCCACCTCCGTTCTCCAGCCTATTTTATGCTACTGCCAAAGAATTTTTTTAGGGCTGGGGATGCAGCTCAGCAGCACAAGTACCTGCCTGGCAAATGCAGGGTCTTGAGTCTGATTCCTGATAGAAGAAAAAAAAATTTTTTTAACTACAGGTTTCACCCTGCATCCCACCCATCTTCTCCCTGCCCCTTCCTAGAAAGCACTCTAACCTCTGCAGGATAGTGTTATGCAGTCTGGCTTTAAGGCTCTATAGATCTGCCCTGCCCACCTTTCCACCAGGTGTCTATGTCTGGCACTGCCACTTACAGAGGTTCATCTCAAACCCAAGCTCAAATCTTCCTACTCAAAATTTCGAGGCCAGGGTGATAGCTCAGTGGTATAAGCACCTGCCTAGCAAGTGTAAGGTCCTGAGTTCGATCCCTGGTACAAAAATAAACAAAAAACTTCCCCGGCCTGTCCCTCACACTTACTTATTTGTTCAAGGCCTATTTACCCAGAAAGTGTGTAATGCAGCGAAATTGGGAATTATGCCATTTTTCCTCCCTATGGCAACAGGCAGTAGACATTCAGCAAATTTTGGTCTTTTTTTTTTTTTTTTTTTTTTTTTTTTTTTTTGCGGAACCGGGGATTGAACTCAGACCCTTGTGCTTGCTAGGGAAGCGCTTACTCCACTGAGCCATCTCCCCGGCCCCTAAATTTTGGAAACACAAATGAAACCAACCTTAATATGAGGAGGGCCTGAGCTGGGGTGGTCAGAGCAGAAATAGTCTATCCCAGTATTTGGGGGGTTGAGGCAAAAGAATGGCCAAGTTCAAGGCTAACCTGAACTATATAACTACATAACTGAAAGAATGAAGGAAAGAACCAGCGAACGAATTCCAAGATTCTCACAAGTATTTCTAAAGCTAAATCTATCTTACAAGTCCCCTGGGAACAGACTATCTTGTAGGCTTCTCAAGACACTTCCAGAAATACAAATTTGACATCTGGTGGTTGAGGAAACCTACCACAGCTGCCCATGCATTGCAATGATTGTGCTATCAAGTGCAAAGCCCTCCTGGCCCCACTTTAAAAAGAAAAAGAGGAAGTAAAAGCTTTGTGTGGCCAGTACTGTTACTTCTCTATGGAAAGCCACAAGGCCTCAAAACCAGCAAAACATCTGCTTCTTAGGGAACAGCTTCTACCTTGTGGTTTACCAGAAATGCAGAGTAGCCCTTAAAATTGAAACAGAGATGGCCCCTTAAGAGTTGACAGTGACTTGAACAGGTCAAGATGAGAAACAGACTCCTGGGGCAGCAGTCTCCTTTCCCTTTATGTATTGATCTCTCTTCAAATGAAGACCTCAATGTTTTTGAGACTCTAATAATTAACACTGTAAGTAGACAGGTATTATAGCTTCTAAATAAAGTTTATGCACACAGGTTATTTCTTAAAAGAGTTATAGTATTCAGTGGGAATCCAGCATTTCTAGTACTGAATTCAAGGCTTCATCCATTACTTCTTCTTTTCTTTTTTTGGTATTGGGAATCGAACTCAGGGCCCCATTCTTGCCAGGCAGATGCTGTGCCACTGAGCTCTACCCCAGCCCTGCATCCATTATTTCTGTGCCCTTTCAAGTTTCGGTCTTCAACAGTATACAGGTATTAGGGTACCAATGTTGTAGGCAGCCGAATCAGAAATATTATAGGCAGTCCAACAGGGCCAGTACCTCAAGGAGAGAAGATGAAAGTCAAGGTGACCTTGCAACTTAGAAGAGACAGACACTCCCATATGGGCCCCACTTCAAGACCAGGACAAAAGAGGAAACACAGCTACATACTTGCCTAGGGATGGGCATCAGGGATTGATATTCTAAATAGGTATCAATCACCTTGAAAGAGCCCAAAAGAGTCACTAGCCCGATCCCCAACAGGAAGAGACCCTGTCCTATATTCATGCCAGCCTGCTACGTGACTCACTTCCCAATTTGGTACTGGATTTAATCAATTTTACCT
Source organism: Octodon degus (assembly GCF_000260255.1). NCBI lineage: Eukaryota > Metazoa > Chordata > Mammalia > Rodentia > Octodontidae > Octodon > Octodon degus. Next base: position 5,425,995 of record NW_004524689.1, read on the forward strand.
GAGCAATGGTGCTTGTAATCTCATTGGTTGACCATAGTTATGTCCCACCTCATGCCCACCTAAGTGAGTTCCCATGTTCTTCACCACCTTAGACCAGCTTCACTGCATGGTTTTCCTCTATAAAAAATCCCTGGAGGGGCCGGGGAGATGGCTCAGTGGAATAAGCGCTTCTCTGGCAAGCGCAAGGGCCTGAATTCAATCCCCGGTTCCGCCAAAAAAATAAATAAATAATAAAAAAATAAAAAATCCCTGGAAGAGACAGTTTCCGAGGGACCACCTGCTCCGGCCGCCCTCTGGTCCCTCTCTCAGACAGGAGCTTTCTTTCCCTCAATACATATATTTCACCAGAAGGTATCTATCTACCTTGGTTTGCTCATGACCTCTGTTTGTTCCTAAAATTCATTCTTCGGTTTTAGAGAACACAAATTCATCCCAGGTACCTTTTAGGTTGGGAGATCAGTTTTTCTCCTTATGTCACTTGGAGGTTCCCTGTATCACCAAGATGCCCAATGGGAAAGAAGAATGTGTTTATTTAAAACATGGTAATTGGGAGCTGGTGAGATGGCTCAGTAGTCTAAAGCACCTACTTAGAACAAGCTTAGCAAAGCACAAGGACCGCAGTTCAATCCTCCAGCCCCGCCCCCTGGTGGGCTGAGCTGCCCCCCACACACAAATAAATAAAAATTTTAAAAAATTAGTGTCTTTTTAAAAAAAATAAATAAATAAAAAATAAAACATGGTAATTGGCTTGGGTCGCCCTCTAGTGCCAGTACCCTTGCTTTTATGCTCCTTGAACCTGCAGGTTACCCACTCTCCAATGCACTAGCTGAGGGCCTTGGAAGATTGCACTTGTTTCTCTGGGGCACCTCATGACCCATCAATCTAAACAGGCACCTTGGAAATCCAATATAAGTCATTTTCTATTTATTTATCTTCTTAGCTAAGTGAGGTCCAAATAGAAATTTGTATTCATTTATGGTATGGATGGAGGTTGTTCTTTGCTTCCTGCTACCCTAAATGTTAGACAAATTAATACATGCTCTGTTGCTGACCCATTACCACAAGGTATCTACCTGTAAGTTACTTTTTTTTTTTTTTTTGGCGAAACCAGGGATTGAACTCAGGTCCTTGCACTTGCCAGGGAAGCGCTTATTCTACTGAACCATCTCCTCAGCCCTATCTGTAAGTTCCTAGTAGAGAAAATCGCGTGTTTTGTTTTGCGGTATTGGGGATTGAACTCAGGACCTTGCGCTTGCCAAGCAAGCACTTAATTCTCCTGAGCTATCTCCTCCCTTGCCACTAGTAGAGAAAATTCAAATTTTTTTTCTTTTTCTTTTCTTTTCTTTTTTTTTTTTTTAAGTGAGTGTCTTGAGGAGCAGCCAAATAGCTTAGTGGATTAAAGCATCTGCAAGCAGGTGCAGGGGTCTGGGGCTCTATCCAGGGTGTGCCTTGCTGGCCCTCCCCCCAGGGTGTGCTGAGGCAGGACTGAGACTAGGTGTGGTGGTGCACACTTGTAATCTCAGCACTTGGGAGGCTGTAAACAGGAGAATCACTACTGACTCCGATATAGTAGTGAGACCATGAACACCCTGTAGACCCTTCCCGAAACAAAGAAAATTTAAACACAGCCACTTCTGAAACAACAGGAATAAAAATCATCAGACCAAAACACAGAATCAGGGGCCGGGGAAATGGCTCAGTAGAATAAGTGCTTCCCTGGCAAGTGCAAGGCCTGAGTTCAATTTCTAGTCGTCCCCCCCCCCAAAAAAAAAAAAAAAACCACCACAGTAACACACAAGGCATGACTAAAAGATATGATGGATGTTTAAGTATTTTTTAAAATTTATTATAGTGAAAGATTACCACTAATGCCCCTCAAAATCCTCTCCTCACTCCAAATACACTTATCCCATTGTTCTCACCACTTTCTGAAGCAGTTCTGAAAGTCCCCTTATGTGAGCATCTTTACTTACTCTGGCACTGCTACTTCAATGTCCTGAATTGACTGAAAATGTTTCCCTTTCACGGTTATCTTGACTTTTGGGAACAGCCAGCAGTTGCACTGTGTCAGATCTGGTGAACAGGTGAATGGGGGGAGGAGGTGGGAACACACTGTGAGGAGCCTGATTTGGATGGATGGTATTCAGCAAAGGCAGTCACTACCCATTTTTCTTTTTTAAAAAAAATCACACTTTAAACCAGGCATGGTGGTGCATGCCTATAATTCCAGCACTCTGGAGGGAGTTCGAGACCAGCCTGGGCTACAAGAGTGAGCACAGAGCCAGCTTGAACTTCAA
>NW_004524689.1:5428447-5430962 GCF_000260255.1 Octodon degus
AAAAAAAAAAAAAGAAAAATCACACCCCAAAGACCTAAAGAAAGAGGACTTCCGGAACTCTTTTAAAAAGTGGCAAGAACAATGGGACAAGTATATCTGAAGGGAGAAAGATTAATGGCAATAGGACTTTTCATGTAATAAATTTTCATTTACTGTACTTTCTATCATACCTTATATGACACCAAATCCTTGACCCAGGGTAGGAGCATCAAGGTGACGTGTAAACAAGTGGGGAGCCTCAGGTCTGGTGGAGCCAGATCAGGGTGTGATGGGTGCTGCTTCCTGTTTTTACATTTGAAGATAGTAAATATTTCTCAAAAAAACCCTCGGCAAGTGGGCAAGTAAAGGCTCATAATTTATTCTTTTTTTTTCCTTTTTGGTGGAACTGGGGATTGAACTCAGGCCCTTGCACTTGCCAATCGGGTGCTTATTCTGCTGAGCTATCTCCCCGGCCCCCATAATTTACTCTTGTTGCATTTTACCTTTTCTTTTCTTTCTTTCTTTTTTTAAATAAATGTCATTGGTTTTTACTTTATTTGCGGTACCGGGGACTGAACTCAGGACCTTATTCTACTGAACTATCTCCCTGGCCCAATATAGAATAACTGTTCCACGTAACTAAAAAAAGAAATCTGTATACTAAATTGGAAAGAGCACTGGGCCAAGAATACATTCTCCATAGGGTCAGGCATGCCTGTGGCCCTCATCCCCAAAGCATCCTGGTGCCATCTGAGGAGGTGCTGGATCTGTCCCCGCCTGCAGCAAGGATGAGAGCAAAAGGAGAGGGGAGGCCACCACAAGAGCTAAAAGATACCTCTTCTGCATTAACCCCTGGCTGAGAGCTTTCAGAATCAACTCCCTCTGGTGAATTTTAACTAGTGTATCACAGCTACAAGCGCACCATGACTTCTGCACAGTGCTGGCTCCTCAATCCTCTTACATAACTGTTTAGAAAACACTGTAGGTACTAAAATGATTCCCACAGTGAAAATGGCTCCTCCTGCTCTGTCCTGGCTTCTGCACAGAATTTTATGTTAATCATTTACTGGTTTGAGGGGACTGAAGAACAGGCAAGATCTGCAAGTCAGCAACCTTCAGCCCCCTAATATAGACACGACAGTGCAGCCCCTCATCAGACAGATGAGCAGTGCGCCCATGGCTCCAGCACACCTGTGTCATGAAAGTGCCCTGAGCTAATGCGGGTGGGAGGGAGGGGAGCCAGGTACAGGGAGAAGGCCTTTCTCAACAGCTTCACCAAATGCTGCCTCTCTGTCACCTTGACTGCCCCCGACAGCCCGCCCGCCTGGCCCACCTGAAGACAAACACTGCAATCACCTGTACCTTCCCCAACCCAGACACCTAAACCCAATACTCTCGAGAGGCTACTGTTTTTTTTTTTTTTGGCAGAACCGGGGATTGAACTCAGACCCTTGCGCTTGCCAGGGAAGCCCTTATTCTACTGAGCCATCTTCCGGTCCCTAGAGGCTACTGTTGATATTGCTTTGCAATCTGTCATTTGGTTTTAAATATTTGCACATTAATGAAAGGGTGGCCTGCATATAAAGCACTAGCTTTTCAACAAATAGTACCAGAAATAATTTGCCCAGGAGCAGCTCATCACTCCTGACTCCTGTCTCCACTGCAAATACACTCTGTACTCACTAGCTGTTACTCCAGGACAGCTAGAGTTAATAGGCTAATTTAGACTTTAAAAACAGCAAACAATACTAATTTTAAAATACCATGATTTTCATCAATCTTCTCATCTGTCTAGCGCTGCCCTCTGCCCTGCTGAGACTTGAAGCCACGCCTTCTACTGAGTAGCACTCTCCACAACATCAGGACAGGACACCGGCATGGAGCACAGCTCCTCAAGGCGGCCAGTCCCAGGCCCAGAGCACTGCTGGAAATAGCTAAGTGTTTCTCCAGCACCCAGCCTCTGCGCAGAGGACCAGCAGCGCTGATAGCAACACAGGTGCACCAACTGTCACAGTACCCTCTCCAAGACACACATCACTGGGCCCGTGCTATAGGCACAAAAGCTGAAGCTTAGGCACACTGAACAGCCTGCCCCAGCCCACAGGTAGTCAACATGGGGCCAGGACTCCCACATGGGGAATGATGGAAGAGCGCACCCAGAACAGCGCACAGGAGCTGCTGGGTCAGTGACGCGAACTCTGAGGGCCCCAATGATACAAGGCTCACTCCCAAGTGTGCCTCAGCTTCACCACACTAAGGCTTCAGGGGCTCACAAGGTGAGTGGCTGACCTGCCCGCAGACCACTGGGCAGGGCCTCGCACCTCCGCCCTCCACATGTGCACCCGCCATCTCCTGTATGGCTCCCTGCACACACCTCGAGCCTCCCAGGGCAGGCCTCCCCGCTTCTTCATCTCACGGACGCCGCCTCGACTGCTGCATTCTTACAGACATCACTCTGCCAGCCCTGGCATAAACGTCTGTCCACCTCCTAAACTCCACTGGCATAAACGTCTGTCCACCTCCTAAACTCCACTGG
>NW_004524689.1:5431062-5442371 GCF_000260255.1 Octodon degus
CTGGCATAAACGTCTGTCCACCTCCTAAACTCCACTGGCATAAACGTCTGTCCACCTCCTAAACTCCACTGGGGCTTCAGGTCCACCTTGAGGATTCCCCTGAGAGCCTGGCTTCGCCATCAGAATCTCTCATAGGATTAGGGTCATATGTAGCAGAAGCCCCAGCTGTCATTTTCCCATTTACTTACAACCTCGTACCTTGAAGTCCCCCACCCCCAGGCTCACTCCCCAAGCCAGCCTGATGTCTTAGTATCCTTGTTCCCTATTCATGTCACTGCAATAGGGATCCCTAAGGAAACACATGGCTTGCGCTCAGGCCTGTTCCCACTCCATTTTATCCCATGTTTACAAGTTACTATGTGTCATTTTGCCATACTAGGGATAAAATCCTAGGCCTCACAAATGTTAGGCAAGCATTCCAACCTTCTTCTTTAAAAAGTTACACTTATGAAGAAGAAAACCTATCAGAGTGCGTACTGTACAGTATTTGTGTTAAACATTTTCACACAAACCACTCAGCTTAGGATACACACTTCTGCCACTAGGTAACTACACCCTCTTAAACATGTCAACAGCTCTCTCGGAGGTCCCACAGCCCCCAGTCAAAGATATATGGGCCTCTGCCATCCTTGGAGCCTATATGCTAAGCCTCCTGGAGTTCTCTAGTAACAGGAGCAGCAGGGAGTTAGGTAGACAAGAGGATAACGGACTTTTTACAAAGGAGAAACTGCTATTCCTGATGGTTTGTCAGCTAACCTATGTTTCTCTCTCTCTCTCTTTTTTTTTTTTGTGGCTGAGTCAGCCTGCCAGGGGGCAGGGCTGGCAGGGAATCCAACCTCGGTCCCTGCACTTGCCTAAGCTTGCCTAAGCAGGCGCTTTAGAATGCTGAGCTATCTTGCTGGCCCAGACTTATATATCTCGATAGACTCAAAAAGATCTGTTCCTCAGCCTAGTGCGCAGACGATGATGCGGCACTCTGTCACAGAAGCCCAAGCCCAACCACTCTGGGTGAGGGCTGCCAGTCCTACCAGACGGCCTCTCTGGGATCAAGGAGGACAGAGGAATACATCTGAGGGGTTCTCTGTCCTTTTCCCATCCAAAAGCCGAAGACCAGAGCAGGTATAATACAGCCGAGTCTGGTTCTTCAGGAACAAACCCCAATTCCCAAGCAAGTGACGAGGACAATTCCTGGTTGCAAGCACTGCTTTATTTCCCCTCCAGATCAGGCTAGCTGTAGGAACACACCACAAGGGGGGCTGTCAGGACATGTCCTGTGGGGTCCGAGCCAAGCAGCAGCAGCAGCCTCTTCACCCGGTCCAGAGGACCCTGCAGGCAATGTGCTGAACATTTCTCCAGAAGCCACTGCATGCCCCTCCACTTTCTCTCCTGCTACACCTGGAACCTCAGCAGACTCTGGGCAAGGAGGGACAGGAGGAAGCCTTTGGGTATCACAGCTGGTCAACTCCTCATCTCATAGGAAACCAACAGAGCATATGAAAACAAGCTAACAAATGAAATAACAAGTACCCACAAAGCCTTCACACATGTGGCAATGTATTTACCAGAGGTAGCATCCAAAATGGGTTGTATCCCACATACTGCTCATAGAACGACAGAGTGACAGGAGGGCCTGTTTCCTGTTCTGGAGCCTGGGGGACCTTTCACTGTCTCACTCACAGAATGTGACTGAGGGAGCCCCAGGTGACTTCAGAGGCATGTCAGAAAGGTAATACCCACCACTTCTGCTTCATTCACCCTTTCTGGACACAGGTCTTTAGAGGCCTAAGTGACAGATTTAAAAAGTCTGGCATGAGGCTTGGCAGACCATGAGGGACAGAGATGCCTCATATACCCCAGCAGGCCTTGTGTGGCTAATGTGTCTCCTGGCCCAACTGTGTGAGTGAAGAAGGCTTCAAATGGCCTCTAATCAGCCCCCACCCCACCCCCGCCGCCACCTTACCACACCCCACAAGATGGACTTGACAGGTATGAAAGGATCGTAGTGGTTTTCAATTGGGGTAATTTTTATTGTTAGGAGTAGTTTGTCAAGTAGCAATAGGAAACCAATACAAGATTCATTACTAAAATTACTAAAAACTTTAAAGCTTCAATGTTAGTCGATAATTAATTTTGCTTCAGTGAGACAGTATCTCATATAGTTTAGGCTGGCCTTGAATTCAATGTGTAGCCCAAGCTGGCCTCAAACTTGTGGGACTCTCTTGCCTTAGTCCTGAGTGCTAGGATTATAGGTGTGCACCACCATGCTTGGCTTGAAATATAATTCAAATGAATAAAAAACTTTTCAACTATACTTCCTTGGACAAATGTAATCTGCATGCTCTACCACTCTGTAACTTGTTTTGCTTTGCCTGAACACTTAGCTCTTTTCACTACATATGCTATGACATAACATATGATAAGCTACCAAGTAGGAGAGGGAAGGGAAAGACGATTTTGCTCACCGTGACATCCGTAGGACCTAGAATGACACTTGATAGTAGGGAGCAGGTGACCCATGATCAGTGGGGGATGAATACTTTAATAAATCTGGGGTGACCTGGTTTAGTCTTTCCATCGACTCTGTGCTCTCCAATCATCTGCCCTCCACCCTGATTCAAAGTTTAAGGTCTATTTCTACAAACTTCTAAGTTTCTTTTTTTCTTTTTCTTTTCTTTCTTTCTCTTTTGCGGAACTGGGGATTGAACTCAGGCCACTGAGCTTTCCAGGGAAGCGCTTATTCTACTAAGCCATCTCCCTGGCCCCAAAATATGCTTGTCAGGACTTTTTTTTTGGGGGGGGGCACCTGGGATTGAACTCAGGACGCTGCCCTTACCAGGCAAGTGCTTATTCTGAGCTATCTCCCTGGGCACTGCTAAGTTTCTAATGCTGTAACTACTGCCAACAAAACCAATTGATATCCAGCTCTCCTGTAAGGTCTAACCAGAGGCACGAAAGTATAGCTCCATGATACCAGCTCAGCAGTCAGAGAAAAGCCAATGATTTTGTTTGCCAACACACCTGCTTCCTGAACCCCTTCTTGGGCAGTCCCTGATAGCAAATAAAAGTGACTACAACTTCTGCTCAAAGACCACACACTTAATGTGAAACTGTTCATATGCTAGATAGATAGATAAATAGCAACGGAGTCAACCAACAAAGGGACAGAGCTCATGCCTGTCTGTCAGGGCCTGCTGGGCCAGATGAAGGCACTTCATTCCTGCAGACCTACTGCAAAGCACTGCCCTGGGTGAGTACCAGCAAGCATGCTTTAGTGCACTGTACAGTCAAGTGAGACCAGTTAGGTAAACAGCATATTTACTGATGCACACACTCCACCAGCTAAATACTTCTTGCCAATTACGGCTACACAGCTATACTCAAATTAAAAATAACTCAATGCTAATAACAGAACCCAAACAGGCTATCTCTCTCTCTCTGCAATATCATCATAAGTCTTCACATGCATGTCCTGTAAAATGGCTCATAAACAAAAAGGTCACTGAAAGTTCACTTTTCCTTGGCAAAGTACATCCCTGCACAGAGGAAAGAGGAATAAACTAAAGAAAAAACACGGCTTGTCTGTAAGTCATGAAGGAACAAAAACTAGACATCTTTAGTGAGAAAGCGTTTTGCAAAACTTTTAATTAAAAGGAGGCAGGGGGCCAGGGAAATGGCTCAGTAGAATAAGCGCTTGCCTAGCAAGCACAAGGGGGGAAGGGGGGAGGGGGGGGGGGGGGGGGGAGGAGGGGGAGGAGGAGGAAACAGAATGTCAGACCCAAAGTGGGTGCCAAATAGTTAAGCTTGAATTATGTAACAGTCAGATGTCATAAAAGAAACTGGAAAAACTCATGTTAGTATTTTGTTCAACTTTTTCTCTGAGGGGGGCAGCATGTTTTTGAGACAGGATTTCACTATGCAGTTCAGACTGCCTTGAACTCACTTTGTAACCCAGGCTGGCCTTGAACTCACAGCGTTCCTCTGCTGTAGCCTTCCAAATACTGGTATTACAGGTGTGTGCCACCATACCTCGGCTTGTTCAACTTAATATACACAAAACATTTTTATTTCAACATGTAGCCAATATAAAATTTATCAATGAAATATTTCCTAGTTTTTCTTTCCCAGTCTTTGACTTCTTATTTTTTCCTTCCCCATGTCTTTGCAATCCACTGTGCATCTCCCACTGACAGCTCATCTCTTACGTACCAGCACCTGGCACATTGCAGGTAGCTAAATGGCTACCATACTAGAAAGTACAAATCCTGGCTTCTTTTTTAAATAAAAGATCAATGTCCCCCAGAGAACTGAAATTTTCTTTTTTTGTGTGTGGAACCAGGGATTGAACTCAGGCTCTACTGAGCCATCTCTCCGGCTCCTGAAATTTTCTTTTAAGGAGCTAACTGTATCGTTATAATTGTAAGTGGTACTGTCCTTTGTCTTATGTTATTAAAATAAATAAAATCATATAGGCCTGTTATTTCAAATTAAGCAAAACCTATCTTAGAGAGGAACTTGACCAAATATGTAAGTTACGCTCTGCCCCACTTACCCACCCAGGAAAACTGGGGCCCCGAAAGCACTACGTGGCCCTCCGGCTCCTGGCACAGAGGCGCTGCATGTACTCATTCCCCTTCAAGGCAGCATGGGCCTGGGCTCCTCCCTGAACTTGCTTCACTAAAGAATGATCTCCAAACACTATTACTTTAGAAAATGCAGTACAGTGAGGGTGGGGAGTATTCCTTTTTGTTTTGTTTTTTGGTGGAACTGGGGATTGAACTCAGGCACTTGCACTTGCCAGGGAAGTGCTTACTCCACTGAGCCATCTCCCCGGTCCCATGGGGAGTATTTTAATTACAAAGTTTAACCTCAGTTATAAAGCTGATGCCTAACTGGTGGGCATTCCACATTCCCTTTATGTGTCACAGTGTCCCGTGCAAGAGGGCTATCATGTTTTTAAGAGACTGCCCCCATGGGAGGGGACCCGAGATTGGGGGCTGCTATGGGACCCACCATGTGGCTGCACTGCTGGCTTTTGTTTGGAACAATAGTGCTCCCATGATACCTCACACTTGCTGAAAATATTGGTAGTGATGGAGCATGAACACAGCTGTGTGTAAATTACAAACAGATTAGATGTCTATATTTATAAAGAATGCAAACATACTAATAGAGCATTTACATACACAGTTGGATACATTGGGCTGCACACGCACAGTGGAGTTTGGGGTCTAAAGCACTGCTATAAAATTCTGAAGCTCAGTAGAATAAGCACTTGCCTGGCAAGCGCAAGGGCCCGAGTTCAATCCCTGGTTCCACCAAAAAATAAATCAAAAAAATAAAAAAATAAAAACTAAAATTCTGAGAAGAGAAATGCTGGGGTCAAGCTAAACAAGGCTGAAACCGCCCCTACCCGCCCCCATGATACAGGTTCTTGTTCATTCTCATATGCTGCGCTACAGGAATTACCTGAGACTCTATGGAGGAGAAATCTCAACAAGAACTCTTAGGCCAGACTTATAAGAAAAACAAATCAATATACAATAACCTTTACAGTTTAAGACTATAATTATAAATGGAGGGTGAAGAAGGCATTGTTGACAAAAGTAGGCAGTGAGCATGCCCACTTCAGCATTAAAAGTGCCCCTCCTTCATACCGTGATGCATGCATGGAGGAAGACGAAGACCCACAAAAATCATCTTTTTTTTTGTGGCCGGCCGGCTCTGCCCACCCTGGGAACGGGGATGGCGCAGCATGTGGTGGCTGGGATCGAGCTGCGGTTCGTGCACTTGCCTAAGCTGGCACTTCAGACTGCCGCGCTATCGGACGGGCCCCGATATCTGTTAACAATGTTCACAGCAAGAAAAGGTCCTTGGGGTTTTAAAACTTTTAATAGAATATATTTTGAAATTGCTTTAACTTCACAGCAAAGCTGAGCAGACAGCAGAAATTTTCCACATACTTGGGATTTTTAATCTCATTTTGAAAACAAGGAAAAGAGCTATCAGCACTGTATGCTTGTCACGTTAAATCAGTCATGAAGACAGGCATTAGGGAAGCTGCTCTCTGGCTCGGGCCTGGTCCTATCAAGGCCTCAATGCTGACCTCAAGCCAGCCACTAACATTCCTGGGCCTGTTTCACAGGGAAAGATGGAGTCCCAAGTACCCCAATTGACCACAATAAAGGACTAACTTAAAATGCTGGGTGTTCCTATTTTATTTATTAATTTTTTAAAAAGTCATTTATTTAAAAAAATCATTTATTTATTATTTGATACAGGGTCTCACTATACAGCTTAGACTCATAGTGATCCTCCTGTCTCAGCCTGCCCAGCACTGGGATTACAGGCCTGTGCCACCAATCCCAGTTTCAGTGGCCAGCACAGCATGTGGTACCAGGGATTGAACCCAGGTCCTTGTGCTTGCCAGGTAGGTGCTTAGACCGCAGAGCTATCTCCCCAGCCTGAGAGTTCCAATTTTAAAAAGGAGAAAAATGGTAATAATCCAACAAACAAACATATTAACCTATATGGACAGACACACAATAAAACAAGCTCATTATAAGGCCCTAATTTTGTTCTTTAAAATGTTTGCAACAAAACCCGATTGATATTTTCTCTTTTATTTTTTTCTTAACATAGCATCTATATACTACTGGTTTAAGAGAAAAGAAGGAAGAAAAAAAAAAAAAAAAAAAAGCCTATTCCCAAGGCCTGGGTTTACCATGCTTACAGTTCCACCAATACATCATCTCCTAATCTGGGCTTGGAAAAGCACTGGCCACGGTTTGATTGCTCCAGCCCCAGGTTGCCAGGCAACCAACACAAGGGGGAAGTCTGAGAACTGCTGACAGACAGCCAAGTGGCTGAAAAAACAGATTTCTCTGTCAAAAATGTGGTCAGAGAGCCACTTGCCCACCTCTGCTCGGTGTGCCACACTATATGACTGTGAAATTAAAATCAAAAGCCACTGTAATAAAAACATACTTCTTGATCAGTTACTAATTGTTAAAAAGCTGTGGGGAGGTCCAAATTGCAGCGTACGGCAACAGAAATGTATGTGATGCGTAAATGAGATAAAAGTCAGCAGCAGGCAAGAAACCTGGTCTAGCGCAGTCTGAAGTCAGGGGACCTGGTGCGTGCAGAGGAAATTAGCTGACTAAGAAGGCACGGGGAAGAACAGAGTGAGTGTTAAGAGGCTAGAAAACAACCACCACCAAGTAGCCCCAGGTCAGGATTACTTAATAATACAATCAAGAAATACAATCTGGAGACCATGAAGGTTTTCTCCTTCTCAGATGGGTTTCTGAGGTAGAGTGGCAGGAAGGTCCTTGACCCTTGGAGCCACACCCCCTGGGGTACAGGTGACTGTCCTAATGCTTGCAAGCACACATGACTAGAGGAGACTAACGACTGATAATACCATCTGAGATCTCAAGAGCCTACTGCAACACTGTACTTACTATGGCACGTGCCCTACACCGCGCCCAGAGCGGCCTCTCCACCCCACTGTGCCACTGTCCTAATCAGCACGACCTCTACACAGTGTCCTCCCATGAAATCACTTTTTGAACTTGTCATCTTGTATGCTTTGGAAACTATCTGTGGTATTTGGAAGAGACACAGTTCATAATCTATTTTCTGGTAAAGCTTAACCTCTTCTAAAAATGGCCTGTAGATGCCTAAAATAAAATGTATGAGGGGCCAGCGAGATGGCTCAGTAGAATAAGTGCTTCCCTGGCAAGTGCAAGGGCCTGAGTTCAATCCCCAGTTCCAGGAAACAAAACAAAACAAAACAAAACAAAACAAAACAAAACAAAACAAAACATATGAGACTGCAAAGGAAACCAGTTATAATGAAACTTCATAATTTGAAAATTTCTAAAAGTTAATAAATATTAAGAATACTATTAGAGCCATGTATGTGCTTTATTAAGTAACAAGATCTACCAGAGGGTTTTCTTTTGGGGGGGAATAATTTGTTTTTTTAAATATATAATGTGAGCACTACAAGAAACTCCTGCAGACTAAAGCAGAAACATTTTCATCACTAATCCCAAAGTACTGCAGTCTGGCTCCCAGAGCGGCCTCTCCACCCCACTGGCCTTTCTTCCCTGGATTCTCCCAGGGCCCAGAATTGGCTTCCGAACACAGGATTTGTCAGTCTGTAGTCTTCAAATGGGCACGCAGACGTGATAGACGTGCCAAGAGAATTCATTTCCAGCCCTCTACTTTTTACAGCTTCACATTCCTAAACTTCTCCAGCGTGAGAATGTGCACACCCCTGGGGGTCTGTCCCTTGGCCTTGTCTCTCTCCACACAGATGACCTCCTCGACCAGACGACCAGACGAGGCACCTATGCAAGAAGATACTCTCTGACAACTCTGAAAGAGGCTCTAGCTGAATGTCATCTGACACTGGTGAAAATAATGTGCGAGGGCTGGGGAGATAGCTTAGTAGAGTGAGTACAAGGTTCTGAGTTCAATCCCTGGTACAGGAGGGAGGGAAGGAAAGAGGGAGGGAGGGAGGGAGGGAAGGAGGGGAGGTATGTGGAGGGGGCTGAAGGGGGAGTGGGGGGGAAGAAGGAGGGAAAGAAAATAATGTCTAATGACAAACGATTTTTTGACATTGTGGAAAGAAGTCAAATAACTGAATGACACTAACAAAACTATCATTCCACATATTTATTCACGTAAACAGTTTCTGAGTACTTACATCTACAAATAAATGAAGAACAGGAATAAAACTGACACAAAATGATCTCATTCTAACTGTAAATAATATTCAAGAAATAATGCATTTTTAAAAACCCATCTGTTTTATTTCTGGTAAATATTAAGCAAAAACAAAATAGTATCAACATTTATATTTTATGTTGTTTTGGTCAACTGTGCACTAACTATTCTAATAACATAGCCTGAATAATTTTTTCTTATATCATGTACAACTTTACTGTTTAAGGAACTAGTGCACATATTTTGGTACACATACTTCATGCTGCAGGGATGCAGAAGGGGATGAAGTGATGCAGCGTCTCAATCAGAAACTGCATTACCTTATAATACAGTTACCCGGAACTAGCATGGAAACAGAGGTTAAAGGAGGAAGAGTACAGGAGGCACAACTTGCTTTGGAAAAAAAAAAAAAATTCTCCATATATTTCACAAATGCGTATAAACCACTACAGTGCTTAAAATTCACTAGATAAATTTAAAAGTGAGAGGACAGATAGTTTTACTATTAAATGCCAGTATCTGTCATATGTTAGAAGTCAGATCCTTATGATTAAAGATTGGATGTCTTTTTTTTTGGTGGGGTGTCTTTCTTTTTTTCTTTTGTGGTACCAGGAATCACACCCAAGGTCTCACACTTGCTAGGCAGATGCTAAACCACTGAGCTACCTCCTTGGCTCTGGATATCAATTTAAATTTGGAAGGAAGTACATAGTGTTAGGTAAAACTGTTTCAGGGGCTTCTTGGGGAAAATACTCTTTAAATCGCTGCATCTACTGAAAGAAGACAGGAACTCTCTGGTGTGCCAGGTGTGCTTCTTCATCTTGGCTAGATTATGAGACTCTGGGTTTTGCCTCACAGAATAAAATACACGTTAACCACACCTTCTAGGATCAAGAAAGAATGAACCATGGAAGATGCTCCACTGGTAGTTGGGGGTTTTTTGGACAAGGTTTCACTACATAGCCTAGGCAGGCCTCAAAATCCTGGCTAGCAACTCCTGACAGTTCTCGTACCTCAGCCTCTCCTATGCTGAGATCACAGGTGCGCGCTACCACTCCTGGCTGCACTGGCAGTTGCTGCTTCAGCAGGGCCCGCATATCTGCAACCTAAACTCCAGGGTTGACTGCGGTGTTTGTGCTTGAAGGAAGAGCTCCAGCTGCTCAGTGCGCCCATCGCAGAGCTCCCCACACCAGCCTCCACTCCCACCAGGCGACACAAATGTGCAGGTAGGTTGTGAGGTTGGCTTCAGCTTCAGGGGAGATAAGGCTTGGTGAAACCTCTGCTGTGTGAATCCTCATCTGGAATGAGCTGTGCTCCTGTTGCAGATCCACCAGGCCCTGCTATGTGGGGCCTGTCCCACGAGCTATGTGTCTCCAGCCTTCCACAGACTATCTGGGAGCCCATCCCAGGGGATAATCTGGGTTGGATTCCCAAGTAATCTGCTTGCCATCCCCACGACCCTAAGTAAATGTACCTCTCTCCTGCCAGAGCTCTCCTCCATTTGGGGCCCTCCATTTGTCTGTGTGCCCTTTCATGGAACTTCCCAGGGTCAGCCTTCAATGCCACTGGAATGTCACCTCCTTGTGGGGACAGAGTGCTGTCTGGTACCATGTGGCAGAGGCCTCCACAACAACAGGTATTTAACGCCTCTGTGATGATGTTCAGAGCTGGAAGGGCCTCATTACTTTAGAATTACTTTCACATCTAAGAGAGGACCAGGATACATCAGCTGCTTCCAGACACAGCCTCAGCCAGAAATCAGGTTTATATCACCTACACCCCCTCACACCCCGCAGAACTGGGGCTTGAACTCAGGACCTTGCACTTGCCAGGGAAACGCTTATTCCACTGAGCCATCTCCCCGGCCCTTATACCACTGTTTTCACCATAAATATACCTTTTAAAAATTACATTACTGGAGGCCCCTTAGCTCAGTTCTTTAAGAGCCTGCTTAAAGGAACGATCAGCTCAGGTTGCTGTGGTTTGATCCCCAGAACTCAAGCTAACCAAGCCTACCCTGAAAGCATTCTGAGCAAGCCAAAAAAAAAAATTAAAAAAACACCAAAAATTACATTACTATAGTGGGTGATTTTCTATAGATAGCTGAGGAATATTTGAAAATATAGAAGCAAGAAGGGTTTAAGCTCTGAAGAGAATCAATGTTTCTTGTTTTCAAGCAAATACAAAGCTTCAAAATAACACAGCACCACGTCAGTAAATGCTGAGCAGGAAATCACCCAGGCAAGCGTCCTCTCTCTTGGTTAGCCCTAGTACAGCCCTGGGCACAAGGTCTCCATACACAGCCTCCCCTAGGCTGGCAGAAAATCCTGGCTGCTCTGACCAGGCAAGTGGGGATTAGTGTGACCTGCCCAACACAATCTACCTGGCTAGTGGCAAGCTTCCTGTGGTTTCTCAAAGGATGAAAGAAATGTTCCTCACAAAGAGGAAATGAATCATCACACAGCAAGCTGTCACATGATTATTATTTTTTTTTCTTTTGTTTTGGGCAGCACGGGGGACTGAACTCAGACCCTTGCACTTGCCAGGGAAGTGCTTATTCTACTGAGCCATCTCCC
>NW_004524689.1:5443531-5456130 GCF_000260255.1 Octodon degus
AGTCCTTTCTTTTTGGGCCACAATTTCTCTCCACTGTTCCTGTGAAAGGGAACATTCATCCATTGCTAGAAGACTAGCAAAAGCTTTCACCAAGAACCAGATACTTCTCATCTTTCCCCTTATCCTAAAGAGTTACGAAAAAACAGCAAAATGTTGTTTTGGCAATTAAAAATATTTGTTCTGTCTCTTGTGATGAAAAATGCCTATCCCTACATGAAACATGTATAGATTTTAATGTCAAAGGCATCTACATCATTTTATTACCAGCAAAGTTCCCATCTCTCCCTGCAGCCAAGTTCTGCATGTTCTACTCCTGAAAGTCCCTGAGCCTTAAAGCACGTATCTGGTCTGAACCACGATAGGAAACTGACAAGCACAATGACAGAAGTCAAGGAACTTCCATTACCAGAAAACCTTACCTCAGGGTGCTGACTTGAATTATCTGGGGCATCATCTGTACAGACTTAGAAAAGGCAGGGCCAGCCAGAGAGCTCAGCAGATTAAAGCACCTGAGAGACAGATGCAGGGATCAGTGTCCTAGCATGCTCTGCTGGCGCTGCCCCGGGGGCGCGCTGCAACAGTAATTGAGACTATGGGTAGCGGTGCCCACCTGTAATCCCAGCACTTGAGAGGCTGAAAACAGGAGGATCACTACGAGTCCGATCTGTGTGGAGAGACCCTGTAGACCCTGCACTAAATACAGAAAGCAAGCAAGCAAGCAAAGGCAGAAGCTACCCCACTCAGCCTCTGCAGCAGGCAGTGTGTCCTCCTCCCTGCACGCAGATGAACATACCTTGTTTGTTGTTCTGTTCACTTGCCTGGGTCCCCAACCCACGGGAACAGCCTGCCCACTGCTACTTCCATTCCAGCAGCTCAGACAGTGCCCGGTATATAACAACACAGGCCTGATCCTAACCTGAATGACGGAGGGCACAAATGGCAGGCATGTGTGCTCTGGAGCCAACACTCCTTTTGTTTTTGCTTTTCTGAGATAAGGTCTCAGTATTCAGGCAGCTCTGGCTGGCCTGGAACCTGCTGCTTTTCTATCTTCGCTTCCCAAAAGCTGACATGAGATGCCTAGGGCATGCTACCTGGCCTAGGATCTTCAATCTTGGTTCTATTCCATTCATAAAATCTTGCCTCCTCACAACACCCTCCACCTGCAACCCCTGCATGTTAACTGTACCCACCTCACTGCAGCATTAGTAAGTGCACTGAGGAGCGTGGCCCCCAAGAACAGGCCAGCCCTCAGGAAGCACAACATCTAACAAAGCAGCCGACGGGCCGTCTTGTCTCATTCTAAAGGACCTAAAATCATCGTAGATGGCACACATTTTCTTACTCCTGAAGGACCAAAATTATCGTAGAAGGTACACATGTTCTTACTCCCCACCTAACGCACATCTGCTGTACTTCTGACCAAGGCCACTCACCACAGCAACTGGCTCCTTAGGGACACACTGTCCTCTCCCTTGGACCTGTGAAAGCACCTATCCCCAGTACTCCTCACCTTCTGCTGACTCCTTATGAAGATCCACACACTCATCCAATTAAAGCTCACCATTTCTCCAATTAAAGTCCTGAAGCTTGGCTGGGCCAATGGCAGCAATTCTGCAGCACCAGGTACCCTCACCCCTGCACCCCCCAAGCCTGCTGGGCTCTCTCCACCCCACCATTCCACACCTGACACCACTCCCTGGAGTGCAAAGGACTCTCCCCGTAGCCCTTCTAAGACGTTGTCTGTGTCCACCATTACACCACAGGCATGAAGCCAAGAGCTCCCCTACTGACTACTGCACCACCACCACTCCCCCATGAGCCTCAGCGGTGCCTCTGCCACCGCTGACCTGGCTTCCAATCTCATCTTTGCAGCCCAGGACTCACATCCAGCCATCACTCACAATCCGTGCACCCTGAGAACACCTCACCATTCTGGTCTCACACGCATGTTCGACCCTAGTTCTATCAACTGAGTCATGTCAAGGGCACCCCTGTCCTATCAACCCTCCAGTTAAATATATTAAATTTAACAGTGGGAAACCCAGAGTAATTGCATCTCTGCCCCTCCACACGGGCCTGAGAGTCTTCCTAAGGTGCATGAGCTCCCCACAGTCACCAGGGCGTTGGCTCCAAGACCTGGGACAAGTGAACTCACTCTGTCTCTTCAGCTGGGACTTCCTCTGGAAAGAGGAAGTTTTCCTACCTTTCTCCTCATTTCTCCCAGCTTTCTCCTCACTGCTACATTTATTTGCATCTTTTATGAGCCACTTCAAATTCCACACAAACTTCTCTCTCAAAGCCAGGATATTTTCCTGACTTCAGGATTTTGAAGAGCACCAAGGGCCACTTCCCTCATTCCCAGATGTAGCCCAAGTATCCCCTCTCCCCTTGTCATGAGGCTCTGGGGATAGGCCACATGGTGGTGTGGGCCAGGGAGAGGACAAGCTCTCAGTTCACTTGCTCTACAGCCCCTGCAGCTGGGGAAGGAGCTCTCTGGTCTATGGCTGGCTTTTCTGCCCAGAAAGGATTGAGTGAGGGTCTATTCAGTCAGGGTTCCCAACAGCAGCTGGCCCATGACAAAGGGCTCAAGAGTGTGTACCACCAGGCCTCACCATTCTCACCCTTCCTCTGGCTTCCTCTCCTTCGTTCTTCTCTACCTGTGCTGCACATTAGCACTCTAATGTCCTGGCCAACCCCCCCCCCCCAAAAAAAAAATTAAACTAGGATCCCTGGGGTGTGACAGAAGCCTATGGCCAACACCGCATTCCAGGGCACAGTGGGCACTGTGAGCCCTGCTGTGAACACACAGCCCCACATCCTCACGGGCACACTAGCTCCTAGGCCCGCAGTTCAGCTGCAGGCGCCCTGGTTGCACATGGAGACTCCCACCTAACTGGATGGACCAGGCCGGGCACTGGGTCGTCTCAGAGCCCTGCCGCTGCATCCAGCGCAGCCAAGTTCCAGGCCACCGATCCCTCCTCTGCCCACTTCCACTCATCCATGTTGCTGCCAGAATGACCTTCAAGAACAGCCTCAGTCCTGTCATTCCCTACTCAAAACTACACAACCACCGCCACTTCCTACTGACTTAAACATGCACTTTGGGGTGAGGGAGGCAGGGAAGACACCTCTCAACCAGCTCATATTTGGCAGGGGGTACTGAGGATTGAACCCAGGGCTTGGCACTGAGCCTCATTTTAATTTTAATTTTCAGATGAAATCTTGCTAAGTGGCTAAATTGTCATCTTGCCTCAAACTTCCAGCCCTCCCGCCCCAGCCTTCAGAGTGCTGGGCTTGCAGGAGTGTGCCTTCACTATCCACAGCTGTCTCACATACTCCCTGTCAGCCACCCACCTTCCCCATGTCCATGTCTACTCTGCCTGAAGACATCCTGTTACCCCTCAAGTTCCTCTCCACTGGTACCACCTACCTGCACAGTACCCTCCTCATCCAGGCCACCACCTCTGCAGTGCCTGAAGGCCTGGCGTCCTATCAGGAGCAGAAAGGGAACAGAGAACATTTCAACTGTGTGCTTCTATTTCCTTTCCAGTTGTCCTTGGTAGTAGCATCCACCTCAAGGGCTCATTTATTCCATTGTAAAAAACAGCCAAGACAAAACAGCGGAGAATGAGTCACCTGCCACACTGCCTAGCAATGACAAGATCAGTGGTGACTCCTACAGAGACCTTAGTAGTGAAAGACCAAGTGCAGCTTGTTTCAGGTTAGTAACACTGTCCCTTCATTTTGTATAAGGGCATCAACACTGGTTTTAACATTATTACTAATAAAATTAAGCCAAAAAAATTTTTAAAAAATCACTTGAATCACGTAACAGTGGGAACATGGGAACAGAAGATCCAACTAGAGCAAGAATTATTAGTGAACTGTGGGTAAAGGGGTGTCAGGGCCTGGCAGAGTAGGTGACTAAATGTCAGATGACATGTTGCCCTCCATTTTTGGCATTTCGCCTGCATCCACTATCTCTCAAGTGAAGATATCCAGAAGCAGAGGTGGGGCCCCTCCGTTCACATTTCCTCTCTCTGGAACACTTGGTGCGTGGCCCCTGCTCCAACAGTGAGAAGACTGTGGCCAGATTTCTTCTAGTGTGGAGCAAGTGGATCGCATACCTCTTCTGTGTAACCTGAGATAAATCCAAGTGGCTTCTTCCATGTATTTGATGGGAACTTTAAAGAGAAAGGGGAAGAAGAAGAAGAGGAAGAGGAAGAAAAAACATGAGGTACGAAATCAAGAGTTCTACAGAGGAGCCAAGCTCCCAAGGTCAGGCTGCTCCGGGGTCATAAACTTACACAGTAACTCTAAAGCTGACAAGGAAGTTGATGAACTGCCTCACAGCAGGATCTGAGAACAACCAGTTTTGTTATTGCTAAAGGCTTGCAGGATTTCATTTCCGTGGCCTGGACTGAATGGGAGGATTCTGAAATTTTAGAGACCATGTCAGTCTTTCAGCTGTGAGGGGAATCCCAGCAGAAATGTGATGAATTCCAGAGTCCTCAGAGCGCTTCTGGGAACACAAGGACACTGATGACAGGCCAGCTGCGGGTGTTCTACAAGCAAAGCTTTCATTTTTTGATTATGAGAGGGATATTGGATAAATACTATTAGATCCAAGTCAACTGGTTACCCAAATTTATGCATAAGACTTTGTTAAATTCATTTTCTAAAGTCTCCCTGTTGAAAAATGGAAAAGCCTGCTGAGCTGTTATCCTAATTAATTAGAGGGCCTGAAGAGAAAGAGAGATTCATATTTAGGCTGCATGTGCCTGTGTAAAAAAACAACTTATTAGCAAATGTGTGGCATCTTCACAAATTCAGTGTTAAAAATCCGTCTTCCCAAAGACTCAGAGTGGAGTGGAGACAAAGGACCAAGGTGACCTAGAGGATAGCCACTGTCCAGCAGCCACCCTTCCATCCCATCCTGCCATGGCTCACAACACACATCAGCCTGTGTCTCTGGTGACCAATATCATTTGTTCTATTACTGCTGTGGGGAGGATTAAAAAACAAATTTATAATCAGAGGTTACAAATCAGTTGCAAGGGGACACAGAGAACTTTTAGTGATACAGTAAAAGGACACTGTATGGGTAAGTACGCATGTTTCCACATTTCTAAGTGGAAACAAATTTCATTAATTTAAGATAAAAATATCTGAACTTTTTTTTAACTCAGGAAATAAAAGCACAGGGGTTGCATCACATCCACATTTCCTAGCAATTGCAAAATTATCCCCTCCACCTCTCTTTTTCTTACCATTTCTTAGATTGAAAATACAAAATAAATAAATACATAAATAAACTAAGACTCAGGGTAACACATGATGATTGCTTCAAGCGCAAGGCCAGCCTGAACTACACAGCAAAACCCGGTCTCAAACCCAAAGCAAAACAATAAACGAAAAAACAAAGATGCCCTCCTACCCAGAAGAAAAGGGGGGACTATTCCTTGGTCTGATGGCCACCCTGGCCTTTTCCTCTTCCTACAAACCATCAGGCCTCTTCTAAGAGCTTTTGTCCCCTACCATCCCACCCCACCCCTGAGAATCCAGTGATAAATCTGACTATTCCCTTGGTGTCCCCAGGGCTCAGCTGCCCTGCATGCATGACACACCAGCTGTTTATTAATCACTGAACGCTCTCAAGAGTTCGCTATCACTAAGGAATAGGACACCCAACTCAGGCAGCAGAAGCTGACAGCTCGGGGTATTCTCCTATTTCCAGAACAGCAACTCTGCTGGTGCTCTTGGGAGCATGATTCCTAAACGTTTAATTAAATTATTCAGGAGGTCAGAGAATAGACACTTTCAAAACCTGGCCTGAGAAACTTATTTATTTATTTATATTTGGTCTTTTAGAGACAGGGCCTCGCTATATAGTTCAGGCTGGCCTTGCATTCACTCTGTAGCTCAGGCTGGCCTCAAATCCCAACGATCATCTTGCTCAGCCTTCTGAATGCTGGGATTATAGGTGTGTGCCACCACACCCAGTTCACGTTAATTTTAAATTAACTGTGGCGCCAGTAGGTTTTATGGTTCCATGTAATTCCAATCATCGCCTCCACGCTCCTACTTTGGGGCAGATGGTTCTTATTTATTAGCTTTTCAGTACACCTGACAGTCTTGTGTCCCACTCCCGAGATTACCTGCTTGGATCAGCCTGTGCTGGGGTAGAAAACTCCAATGGGGACAGGACAGGAAGAGCATGCCTTCAGCTCTGAGGAATCAGTAGGACAGATAACCATCACCCCACACCCACAGCCACAGCCCGTACCACAAACCATACCACAGCTACAGACAACGTGCCAGTGTAGCGTGCGGCCCCTCTGCTGTGGCATGTGTGCTGGCTGCCAGGTACCTCCCTGCTCATCCTTCCTCAGGCTCCCAGCACGGCAACCACATACAGACCCTGCGGACGAGGCAATGCCCTTCTATCCCAGAAGGTGCCCTTCTATTGGGACCTGGAAAGCAAAGGCAGGTGCCTGAAAAGACCAGATGCTTCTTCCAGAGGGCACTGCCTGGCAGAGAAACGGAAGAGTCAGTTAATCCCAATGACCCTGGGGGCATACAGGGGCCCCAAAATGCTAGAGGAAGATGCTTCCTAGATTACGGCAGCTTGGGGCTTGGCCACACAGTCTTCTCCACAGGAGTAATTCCAGGCCACAGAATCCTACACAACCGAACCAAGAAATTCTGCTGGGAAATGTTCTTTCTGGAAGGAAGAGGCAGAGTAGCTCCAGGCAGTCTCACTGCTACTGTAACAGGGACAAGGCCCTAGGTTCACACAGATACAAACAAGACTGGCCTGAGCCCCTCCCCATCTTGTTCCTTCCACGCTGGGGTGGTCCTGCCACGCCCTGGACACACCACCAGGCAGGCGGACCCCTCAGGTCTCTAATACTTACTGCTTCCTCCAGACTATGATGTTTTTTGTTTTCCCGGAGCCGGGGATTGAACTCAGGCACTTGCCAGGGAAGTGCTTATTCCACTGAGCCAACTCCACAGCCCCTACAATGTTCTTGATTTACCTATTTGCAAGGCTAGTCCCTAACCATTTCTAGGTCTTCTCTCAAAAGTGAAGTTTTCTTTTCTTTTTGCTTGTGGAACTGGGGGTTGAACTCAGGTCCTTGCTCCCCGGCCCCACAAGTGAAGTTTCAAAGCTACCTTAAACAGAATGTCTGCCTGCTAGTCAGCGCTTGGCTAGTTGGTCTTGTGCCACTGTGGGTCTCATCACCCTCCCATGTTATTTTGTTCACTGAGGAGTCCCCAGTGCACACAGAAATACCTGGCAGCGTCAATGCTCTGGGAACATTTGTAGCGAAGGGAAGAATTTCAACCAGCAACCAGGGCCAGGACTGAATGGCAACCTGCAAACACAAAAGGTTCAGCACCCCTTGTGTCCATGTGGGGGATAAAAGGTGCGGCAAGCTAGCCATAAACCAGCACCATATGAAAGGTGAGCAGAGCAGAGACAAGCCCTGGTATCCACTCAGGTGATGAAATTGTTCTTCCTCCTAATACCTCAGTACTTCACACATTTGAGTAAAACACCAGAACTCACTCACATAAAGGTATTTTACAAATGTCCTAAAGCTAATGCTAAAAGATCAGGTCAAACTGTCACACAGCATTCATACAACTTGTTAACCGAAAGAAGGATGATAAAAAGCTATGCTGGGCCAGGGAGAAAGCTCAGTAGAATAAGTGCTTGCTTGCCAAGTGTAGGATCCTGAGTTCAAACCCTGGTAACACACACACACACACACACACACACACACACACACCCCACACACAAAGCTATGGGGACAGACAAGGGCAGGCTGGAACCCTAATGCAAGCAGAAAAGGGAGTTGAGGGGAACTGGGTCACTGTTCCTCCTTGAGAGGCTTTAGATTTACCACAGAAGCCAGCCATGAAACAGGAGATGGTTCTCCATGAATTAGGACCTCTCCTGGAAAGCTTCAGTGGTTTATTTCTTCCTCTATGTGGAGGGTTTCCACTTTTTACCTTTTGGTCCTTTCCGCCAACTCTCAACTCTGAATCCCAGTTACTGATCTAGTCTGAATTGTGAAAAACTAAGGCTTTGACATTGCTATACACAGGATGTGCTACCCTAAAACTGACTCCGATTCTGTTGCTAAGTAATTAGAGACATCTAAAAAAAAAAAAAAAAAAACCATAAGGGCTGGGGAGATGGCTCAGTACGTTAAGCACTTGCCTGCAAGCGCATGGGCCTGAGTTCAATCTCTGGTTCCGGGAAAAAAAAAAAAGAAAAGAAAAAGTAACTAGAGAAGAAAAGTTTTCCATCTTCTTCGTTTATAAAGTAATCACTTTGTCTGTGGGAGAACAAATAGAATCCCCTTGTGTCTTCTTCGCTTCACAATCCCTACACTCCCAACCCCCAACTCAGGACTCTGTGCTTGCCAGGCAGGCTCTTATGCTGCTGAGCTACCTCCCCAGCCCTTCTTCACATCTTGTGCACCAATACTGGGAGATGTCTGAGTGGCGAAAAGTGTATATACTCTCCATTTTTGACATGCCCTTGAAAATGAGGTGGAAAACATCAACAACCCATTGCTCCAGTAGCCATTTATCTTTCATCAAGCTGAAGACCCCCCTAACAGTTCTTCCCCCACCAAAGCAAAAATGAAAAATGCTCCACAAAAAGTAATCTTTGATTTAAAAAAATTGTCTTGACCAGCCAGGAACAACTCAGAATGTCTACACCGAAGGGCAGGGTTACTTTACAGGCCGCTGTTCTGTGCTGTAAAGCCCCCATGTGCACCAACATGCACACTCACACATGTAGAACCCTGAAGAGCAGCATGATGTGTCACTGGCTTTAAATAATGATCCAGAATTAGGGCTAGAGTATAATGACTTTTTAAAAATCACTAGCTAAAGAAAATGAGAGAAAGAATGGGCTTATTTAAAAAGAAAGAGAAAGGGCCCGTGAGCTCAGCAGACTAAAGCGCCTGCTTAGGAAGGTGCAGGGACTGGGGTTCGATCCCCAGCGAGCTGTGCTGGCCCCACCCCTCGGGTGCACTGAGATGGCAACCGAGACTGGGCGTGGTGGTGGTGTGCGCTTGTAATCCCAGCGCTTGGAAGTCTGAAAACAGGAGAATCACTACAAGTCCGATCTGTGTACCGGGACCTTGTGGACCCTGTCCTAGATACATAAAAAATAAATAAATAAACAAATAGAGAAAATAAACACATTGATTTCCTCAACCATGTATATAAAGAGCAAACCTGGAACATATACAATAAAGTCATGCATGCAAAAGGCAAGGACACAGCTGAATTTGCAGTCAGCCCACATGCAACTTCTACTGAAACAAAATACGAGAAATACATTTTATTTTGGTACTGGGCATCAAACTGAGTACCTTGTGCTTTCCAGGCAGGCACTGACCTATCTCCACCACCCCTGAAATACGTTCTAAAAATATCGCTTATCTTCTAATGCCTGTCCTATCTCATTTACTCGAGGATTTTTAAAATACATTTTTGCTTCAAAGCTTGTTAAACAGTAGAATCTTTCTACAAACTAATTGACAGAACTATTGTCTTACACCAACTTTTCTGCACATATAATTGATTTTTAATTCACTGTCTCATTTCCAAAAGGACCTTACTATAAACTCTATCCACACTATCGACTTCTTTAAACAAGGGCTTGTTTCAAAGGCTGGCAGAGTTAATTACAGGAAAAACACTCCACTTTCACTAACACTTCAATTAATAGGCAACTCTCACCTCAGTCTACATTTTTCTTTTTTAATATTTAGGGCTGGTTTTTACCATGGATCACAGTGAAGTGAATGATCCATGGATTATAAACATTAAAGTAATAGGTCAACATTTACATTTTTCTTCACAGTGCTATTTTCATGCTGAAGAATTTAGTCACTCAGTAGAAACAATGTAATTTTAGCTTAAAGTCAGAGGAAGAGCAGTTAGGAGAGAGAGAAATCTATTTTGATTCATTTAAAAATTTACTCAAATACCTATTATATATCTATGTTTCAGATTAATTACTAAAGTTTCTGAGTAAAGTGTAAAAGTGTAGTTGAAATTTCTTTACCAAATGAGAATTTCAGGGGTGGGGGAGACAGCTCAGTAGAATAAGCACTTCCTTGGCAAGCCCAAGGGCCTGAATTCAATCCCCAGTTCCGACCCCCCCCAAAAAAGAGAATTTCAATATTGATACTTAATTTACATATACACGATGGCTCAGTAGAATAAGCACTTGCCCGGCAAGCGCAAGGTTCTGAGTTCAATCCCTTGTTTCGCCAAACAACAATAAAAACAAAAACGCATAAACAGAGATCCAATAAGCCCAAAAGCAAGTACACAAACTGTCTTAGCAGTGACATTCTACTTTTCTATGTTTTCATAATGCTGTTTGAAGGGCAGGGAAAATATGCATAAAATTTTAACAGGGAAAAAGAAAGTAATCTGAAGATTACCCATAGGATCCCCTAATTATCAGTAGTTCTTGAATGACTACACATATATGTATAATATGGTCAACCATTCAGGAATTTTCCCATTCCTAAAACAAATGACCGCACCACTACGCCTTCCCAGCCCCAGCACTGTAGCCTCTGGGCACCCTTCCCTTCTGTCACTCCATAGCCTCCTGATGCTACAGGACCTTCCCCCTTTGATTTTGCTGAGAGCCACATTTTCTTCAGCCGCTACACACACTCATAGTAAATACAATTCATTCTATTTTTGCCTAAGTAGCTCTGTGCTCTGGCCTGCCCCAATTCCTGGCTGGAAAGAGTGCACAAGGAAAATAATGTTTTCTCATACAGTATTCCAAAACAGACACAACAAAGGCATCAGAAGATGTGGCTGCGGAAAGACACCATGCCAATATTGTGTGTAAGTAATTCCTCCACCAGCTACAAGGGTTCACTGAATTACAATTATTCAGAAAATTAGTTTGCTGTGTCATGTCAATTTTGGCAGAAGGATTTTCATTTATAGTTATGATAAAATGAGCTTTAAAATGAGGGAAGATTTGATGTTTTAAAATTCATGAACTTGTAAATAAATTCATGTACATGGCCAATTAGGGTTTATCACCACTGTGCATTAACTATCTTTGGATGAAATTTTCAGAGCTTATTACATGTACCTGAGTTGTTCACCTCAATGTATTACATCAAAATTGGTATAAAATATTTAATGTGCGGCTTATTTCAAGATAAAAGCTATAGTTATGCAAGATGAAATAGAGACACCCTGCTGTAAGACTGTAAGCAACAATAACTCCACCTGCTACCACATCTGGTCTTTTGTTGAAAGCTAATTCAACATGAACATAATTTCAAAAACAAAACATGGCCACAAGATAGGCAGCAAAGAGTGAAAACGGTCAGTGGAGCACCCCACCTTACAGCCCTGCAAGCCCAAACTCCAGGAGGAAGATGCAGGCCCTGAGCTGTACGAGGAGTTCCGTTAGCATCTCCAGTATGTCCATAACCAACGGCTGAATGCTAATGAAGAGTGCAGCACCAGGCAGCAATGGAATCTCGGTGCAGCAGGCAACAACGCACAGCCGCAAACGCTGCCTTCAGCTTGCATGCATAAATAAGCAGCATCAATAACTATCCAAGTGTGGAAGGGTGACTTAATCTGTTCCGAGTAGGTACATAGTTCAGCCTGGGGCCTTGTGTGATATTTTAAATGTGTTCATCATGTTTAATTAAAAACCTAATAATCTTAGATTTGGGTTTTTGATTTTTAAGTTGTGACCCGGGTTTCTCCTTTCTGCTCTTCCTAAACTCTGTCAATCTGGATGACTTCCTGAGCAGGAATTCACTCTTCACACGCTGTCTGTGAAGCTGGACGCCGTCAGTGTGACACTCGCTGCAGCAGCATGTCCCTAGCGCCATCCTCGCCATGTCTTGGTACCTGAAAGCACCATCCACTTCCCCAGCATTTCTTCCAGAATGCTGCCCTGACGTGACCCAATTTGCTGAGCTTGAAGATACAGTATCAGACCCGCTGTCAAGGTGTTTTCTCCCAGTTACTCCATAAAAGTGTGAGATGAAAGGCCTCCTACTATGTGGCTTTGAGAATAAATACCTTCAGAATTAGTGACTGAGAGATGTAAGAAAAAGTGGTTAGGTGGTAGTAATGACACTGATTGTGATGACAAGACAAAGATGATGAGTAATCTGAAAGCTGTTTTCAAAAAGCAAAACTTGTTGGGTGTGGATGTGTGCTTGTAATCCCAGCACTTAGGAGGCTGAGACAGGAGAATCATAAGCTCGAGCCCAGGTAGGCAACTTAGCAAGCTGAAGTCTAAAAAAATTTAAAAGTGGTGCTGGGGATATAGGTCAGTGTACTGGGCTCAATCCCAAGTACTGCAAAATAAATAAATAAACAACAGAGACCCAGAGCGCAGGCCCGGCCAGTGAGTGAACCAGGCCCGCGGATCCTCATTCAACCCAGGCTGCAGGCCCAGCAGGGAACCCTTCAGCAGAACTCCCTGCAAAGAGGCTAGAGGCAAGACCCACCCAGCTGATTCAGGAGCAGAACATCTTGCTAGAGTGACACAAAGAGTTCAA
>NW_004524689.1:5458280-5481235 GCF_000260255.1 Octodon degus
AAAAAAAATAAATAAATAAACAATAAATAAATTGTGATGAGTATACAGCTCATTAACATGGCACACAGTCAGCAGAAATGTGTGAGGATTAGCTGCCAATAAAGATGGAAACAGAGGAGCCAGGGAGATAGCTCAGCAGTCTAGGTGCCTGACTGGCAAGCACAAGGACCCGAGTTGGATACTCGGTACCCACATGCTGTGCTGGCTCTGCCCCGGGAGTGCTAAGTTAGCCACCAAGACAGGGTATGGTGGTGTGTGCCTGTAACCCCAGCACTGGGGAGGCTGGAACAGGAGGATCACTACAAGTCCAAGGACCGGTATTAAATACATTAAAAAAAAGATGGAAACAGAGGTACAGATCAGCAGAGGGACAAGTGCTGCAAGAGAGGTCTGGGTTTGCAGAGAAAGAAGCCAGTTCCTCCAGGGAACAGAAGGCGCCCCCTGCCCACAGCATGGCTGTAACTCCTGCCTTCAGGTGCCCCTTCCACCTGTCACAGTGTCGTTGCTGTGAAGTACTCAAGTACATACCAGGAAACCAAGCTCGGCCCGGAGGAGGCACAGGAGACACTGGTTTGTTAGAGGACTGTACTGCAGGACAAGCGTTGTAGAACTAACTAGAGTGCACCAAGAACAGAAGATAAAGGAGAAAGAACAGAAGGCAGGCTACACACTTATTTTAGCTGGACACATTTTTTTCTAATTATTTTTGTGATTCTTGGGGTGAGAAAATGCTGAACTCAAGAGAGGGGCCAATGAACACAGCAGCTGCCTTGCCACAGGCAGAGGCAGGCTGGTGTAGTGTGGAACTGTCTTGCTGCCATGTAGGTCTACTTGAAGATTTGGTTTGGACATAGTTATCAGAAGTTTCTTCAATCTATCAATTACTCAATCACTCCCTCTCAGTCATTGGCGAGGCTTTAGAAAGCAAAGCTTAACTTTCTACAAAGAGAACCATCTGATCCTGGGGCTCTGCAAGGGCTGGAAAACTGCCAAAGAATTTCTCAAAAGAAGCAAACAACATAAAAATGAGCCCAAACCAACATGCATGTGAGCAGTTAAGGATCATTATTCCACACCTGGAATGCATACCACTTTGGAGTCCTGCTCTGTTTCTCAAAGTAGAACTTGAGCTCGTTCAAACGCTTG
The DNA here is from genome assembly GCF_000260255.1 of Octodon degus. Taxonomy (NCBI): domain Eukaryota; kingdom Metazoa; phylum Chordata; class Mammalia; order Rodentia; family Octodontidae; genus Octodon; species Octodon degus. The sequence continues at coordinate 5,459,427 of NW_004524689.1, forward strand.
AGGTGCCCCCTCCTCACCATCACTGAAGGTCCCTGAGCAGAAGCAACAGGGACACAAGCAACATCCTGACAAAGCTCAAGCTGCTGGAAAAGAAAACTAGCTTTCTTTTAAGCAGGAAGAGAGGACTCTGCTGTGTATTTTAAAAATTCCAGAGAGAATGAAAGGTCATGAGAAAAGGAGGGAGAGCAGAGTCACAGCTGACAGGGAGGATGGAGGCTGCAGCGCAGCAGGGAGATGGGGAAGAGATGGGGAAACACTGAGCAGGGTAGACAGAAAGGTAAAGTTAGGGAAGGGGACAGCACCAGACAAGATTGAAGGGAGAGGAGCTGCTCACAGACTGACAGGACAGCCTAGGCCAGGGGTAGAGGACAATGTTAGCCCGTGACATGACACATGTTCTGTCCTATTCATCTCTTTCCCTCTTTATTTACAAAGGCTTCTGAAGAATTTTAAACCTTACCAATCAAATCTCCCATCTCTTTTCCACACAAATAGGTTTACAAAAAGGAAATGACTTCTGAATAGAACTTCTCAAAAAAACTGAATTTAATGTTTTTAGCTATTGTCTGCACATGCAAAAGTGCTTATACCTCTAAATAAGTAAATGTGCTAATTTAAAGCAGTGCCAATCACTTCACCTGACATCTGGTAAAGTTAAAAGTCTCAAGCGACCCTTCAACACTTCTGTCACCAAAGCTGAGCTCAGGGACTGGTTCTGTCCATCTCCACCACCCTCCCAGCGAACAGCTTCCCCCAGCTCTATTTTTCAGGCTTTCCGCGTCCACCTTGGACCTCAGCGCAGCTGGTCTGAGTCTGGGCTATGTTCACCCAGAGCCAAGCGTGCTCAGGGCTGTGCACATTGCCCTCCCCTTCCTTGCAGTGCCCTACCACTGCCTTCCCTGTCTCCTGCATGTGCCAAGAACATCTCCACCTTGGGAGGTGGGCTTCTCCTCGCCCCGACATCCAGCAGGTACCCCGCACTCACTCACTAAGGCATAGCCCTCATCAGTCCTTGCCCAAGACAGTGTCCAGACTGCCACTCCTCGGCCTCATGCACACACTGCTTTCCCTCCCTCCTGCAAACACCGTACTGAGATGGAACAATGGCCCTTCTTGAAATAGGAGACACGTAGGGAGACCTTGTGCTCGTCCTGACACAAGTCCCAGGCCCTCAATAAATACTGCTACACAAAAGAAGGCAAGCAAGATCAAGAAAGTACATATCATCTGTAAGCACTCTGCTTGCCATGTTTTAACACATGAACGAGGCACTTGTAATCAATATATTTGGCACCAGCCTTCATGTGCATTTCACGTGACCTGAAGGGCAAAAGCCAAGTGTTAATATTCGTACTGAAGACTCCAACTGGGGATGTGTAAGAAATTAAAAGCCATTTACAGCAATACCTTTTAAAAGTCACAAGATGGGGATGTAGTTTCATTAGCTCTCCACGCTGCACAGAAACAATGGGCTTGCAAGTCTGTGCTTGGGGGCACCTTCCTCTTTCCCCACATCCTTTTTTGGACGACAGCAACAGAATGGCAAAATAAATTCCACAATGTTTATTTAATCGGGTCTATGCGTTCCACTTTTGATCAATGGCCTTCAATATGTTATGGGTTCTGCAAGCTCTCAAAATAAAAACAGGTCACCGAAGCTACACTAGGTTATGGGTAAACTGGCTTCAATGTGCTTGTCTCTTTAAATAGTGCAGCATCACAAGCTAGCTTAAGCCAATAAACTCAACACTTTTAGAAGTAACTATCAATTACTCCACTCCATGAAACCTGGGGAAATCTTTCCTGTCATTTATGAAACTAATCTTACTTTTTTTTTTTTTTTGGCGGGAACTGGGGGTTGAACTCAGGCCCTTGTGCTTGCCAGGGAAGCGCTTATCTTACTGAACCACCTCTCCAGCCCCTGAAACTAATCTTATTAAAACCAAGCCAAGCCTTTCTGTATAATCAGTAGGCCTACAGGCTCTTTCCCTCTGATTGAGATATGGCAGGGCCTGCCTGTCTTCCACATAAGCTCCTTCCTAGAGTAGCACAGAAGTCACACACTAAGAAGGGAACTCTCCAAGGCCCTGTACAAGGCAGCAGTCCATGCTCACCACTTCGTCCTCGGTCCAGCACTTCTCAATCAGCTTGGGCACGGGCTTCTTTACCAGGCGCTGCAGGGCTTTGCCAGCATCGTAACTGCTCTCGTGTAGCTAGGATAACAATGATTTCAGTTAGTTAACAGTACCAAGTAACAGAACCAAGCCAGATCAATAAAAGACAAGCCCTACCTAGAGTCACACTCCTAGGTGGATGACGTATCGGTGAGGGCACAAAGACTCTCAGATCACTGAGGCATGGCCACCTTCCCCAACTCCAATTCCTCTGATGAGAGTGCTGTAGTTTGGGTTTTAAATGTTCAAAAGTCCTAAGTGTCAGAGGGTTGGCCCTTAGTGTGGTGCTACCCAGAGGTCATGGGAGCCGAGAGGGACACTGGCTGCCTGTCTTTTCCTCTCTCCTTTGGTTTCTGGGCCACCAGGAGGTGAGTATAGGTACAAAAGCAATGGCCAAGTGACCATATACTAGCGCCACTGAAACCATAAGACAAAGTGATCGTTCCTCAACTGGGTGTGGTGGCACATGCCTGGAAGCTGAGCCAGGAGGGTCACAAGGTCAAGGCCAGCACAAGGTAATCAGTGAGTGAGACCCTTTCTCAAAAAGGCACAATTAAACCCAAAACACAAAATAGAGCTGGGGCTATTGCTCAGCAGCACCACTGCCTGTTTGGAAAGCATCAGGTCTTCCGTTCAATTCCTGGTTCCAAACAAAACAAAAACACAAAATAACTCTTTTTCTTTATTAATTTTATTTCTTTCAGGTGTTTGTTACCATAATGGAAAGCTAACACAGACAACACTAAGTTAACAGAAGCAGCACCGAGACCCACAGGGCAAACATCAGGTGAGCATGCGGCCCAGCACGGCGTCAGGGCACAGCACGCACTCACCGTCTGCCCACCTCTTCTTCTATGTCCTCTTCCGGGGCAGAAACTGCTGACACCAACTTCACAGACCAAGAAACTGCAGCACAGGATGGTAAGTGGGGCTGCGCATCATCCTGCTCCAGCCAAGGGTCAGTCCCAGCCAGGAGGATGCCTACTCTCGTCACCCGCTCCCCAAGCAGCCTTAGCACATACTAGCTTACGGTCTTTCCTTTTAGCATTCCAGGTTTTGCTTTTTTGCAGTACCAGGAATAGAACTCACGACATTATACTTGCCAGGCAGAGGCTTATGCATTTAAGGCTTTTAATGGCAATAATTCATTTAAAACATTTACAGTGCCTAAAATGGGAGGGTTTTAAAGAAAATGAGCATGAAATAGAATGTTGACAATTTCATAGTTATGCATGAAAATAGGGGCCTTCAACCCCACATTTTCTCATCCCAGACAGGGATGGCAACATTGCCTGGCTCCCTGCAAAGGACTCTCCCAGGGCTTCTAGAGCCTCACGCACTTACACAGCAGAAACAGCAGGCAAAAGCCTTATGGATCTACGTTCCAGGCCCCAGCTGTCCCTCTAAAACCCTCACTGCAAACCTGCCTCTTTCTGGCCCTCTGACACAAGAAGTAATCGTGGCTGAAACTTGTAGGTCCAGTGCTACATGGTCAAAGGTACAAGGTGACCCTCCAGAAACACTTGCGAAACTAACGAATAAAAGCCTAAGAGAAGAATAAGGAAATGCATGCATTCTGCTCTGTCCCTACGCAGACTGGGCCCTATACTTGTGCCAGCTCATCTGACCTCATTCAGCCATATGTTGGCAGAGAACAAGGGACTAAGCTCTGGGACACAACAGGGGAAAACATGGCCTGTGCCTTCTTTCAGAGGTGCAAAAGGTAAGCAGAGATCCCATATTTCGCCTAATACCTACAACAAGTAGTTATTTGCCAATTTCTGGAACATAATAAGAATTTTTAATAGCATAAAAACAAAGTAAGAAGAGAAGATATATGTCTGGTCAATTTAAAAAGCACACTTTTAGTGGTAATCTGAAATCAAGTCAAAATGACCAAATCATAAATTTCTAATAAAAAAGCCTCATGGAAAAATTATGATTTTATAAGAAGTGATTACAGAGTATGAGATAATTAAAAGGAAGTGTGGAAAAACTACAGGCTGCAGGGCTGCTGGGATTTAAGTGCTAGCCCTATATCTGTAAGTCAGTCTCCTAGTCTTTCCCCTTGTTTGTTTGTTTATTTATTTATTTATGTATTTTGTGTGTGTGTGTGGGGCCAGTTCAGCCCACCAGGGGGCGGGGTTGGTTGGCATGTGGTGCTAGGGATTGAACCGCGGTCCCTGTGCTTTGCTTAGCCTAGTTTGTTCTAAGTAGGTGCTTTAGACCACTGAGCCATCTCACCAGCCCCCTTTCCCCTTGTTTTTTAAAGATGGGATATCTCACTAGGTGTCCCAGGCCAGCCTCCAACTTACCACCTTCTTCTTCTTGCCTCAGCTTCCCAGGTGCTAGCAATACAAGTGCACACCACTATCCCCAACTACTTCATTTAAAAATGAGGTCTTGTGAAAACATGTTAGTGACTTCTTTAAATAGGAAAAAAAAAAAAAAAATCCCACCTCCAATTTTAAGTTAAAAGAACCATTTCAAAGGGAGACAAGCACTGGTCAGGCTATAAACAAAAGCCACTGTTTTGCATAATTACTCATGTTAAAGCTATAGTTTATGAAACCTGATTTAAAACTCTGGTACAGTAAATAGAGTTTTCAAATTGTACGTACCTAGTACCTTAAGCACTTAAGGGCCAATTCCAAAGGTGAACTGAGTGAAGAGTGCCAGCCTGTGGAAACCTATGAAATTGCTGCTCCTAGCCAACCCAAGGAGAGCTTATACGGTAGCGTGAAGAAATGCTGGGGAGGCCCCCTCCACAGCGCCCTCGGTGGACTGCTAGGGAGATGCTTAGTGGAGAAAGAGGCTTCCAAAGTGCCCCACACTCACACTCCCTTCACAAGACGGTTTAGACCACACATTCTCCTGCAGAAGCTGCTGCAATACACTGGTAATTTGATCTTCCTACTTGATGGGTTCTTTCCTTTAATCCACTGGACTACTAAAATATTCCTACTTCTGATTTTCCCATGATAGGAACTCAACAGAACTCAGTACATTCGCAGAAGGCCTACCCCTCACTGGCCCATACAGACACAGCTGTGAAGTAAGAAGTGAGGAGTTATTTTTCCTAAGTGATGAAACACACCCTGCAGGAAGCGAGAGGATGGACGGCGCAGTGCTCATGCGTGTGGACAGGGCCAGCTCTGTAGGATGCTCTGCCTGCCCCTGCTGAGGCAAAGAGTACTGCTTCCACCAGCAGGGATCTCCTCTGCAAAAATGCTGAGCAGAAGCTGCACATCTTTAAGAAGCATTCTACAGAAGCATTCTCTGATCCACGGAGTATACTTTCCAAGACTCCAATGTGCCTGAAGCAGAGGAGTAGGGGACTCTATTAACAGAGATGATTTTGAATACATCTGTGCCGATGATCACTTTTAACTTATCAACAGGGCACACTAAGAGAGTAATAATAACTATGAATAAAACAGAACAATAACAATTTCTATCTTAAGTTACTTAAACCCTATGAATTATTCTGGAATTTATTCACCACAGTTAACTGCAATAGTGGAAAGCCCAATTGTGGATCAGGACAGGCAGGTGCAGGAGTCAGCTATAATTTACTTTTTCACTAACAGTATTTTCTGGATATCCTTAAGTTGTGATAGCGTATACAACATCCCACAGAGAAGGCTGCCTTCAGAGCATGCTGGGAAATGGCTGGACACGGGACATCTTCTATGCTTCCCACAGAGTCACACGTGCCAGGCACACCTCAGGTGCTGAACACACGCAGGGATAACAGGACCTGGAAATATGCAGCTGCAAGTGGAGCACCGGAATCAGCATGGAGCACTGCGCCAGGGAGGCATGCTCATGTGAGCAGCTCTTTAAAGAGCCCAAAGGGAAGGACCTACCTTCTTTGTTCAGAGCAAATAAGCCCTTCCCACAGTTTCTTTTGTGGATGATTATGATTTTCTTTCTTTCAATGAGGCCAACATAATATATGAAGAAGTGTTAAACTGAACATTTGTACTATATGGTTTATATAAATTAGAGCTAATGAGTTAACCAAAACACCAGCTATCTTAGATCTCTACAAAATATCATTAGAAACATTAGCCTCCAACACAGCATCAAGCACTATGAAGGAATTGAATGATTTCATTTTGTGGAAAACACTATGTAGGTTTCAAATTTTAAACACCTTCTCCAGACCACACAGATAAATCTTAGGACATTCAACACAGACTTCCTAATACTGCTAAGGTAAACAGTCCTCACTGTGAGTAAGATCTTCCACCATTTCCCTAGAGAAAGCTGTCAGAAGAAATTCAAATGAAGAGAGGGAAAAGCTCTCAGATGTCCTAAAGCTTCACTTTGTAGCCACAGAAAAGCAATTAAAGCAAGATAATTAAACCCTTCTGTCCATTTTGCAGCCTCACTGCCCGGTACAATCTGGGGTTGAATACAGTTTTGATACGGAGTGTACAGAACTGCTTATGGTGCACTACTGAAAAAAGATCACTGCTAAAAGCAGGGGCCAAGATGTAGCATCCTGACCCAAGCAGCTTCCAATTGTTCACAGCTACTGACGGCAGAAGACCTTGGATCCTTCACTGAGACCCCCACAGCAATGCCCACCGCTGAATCAGGGTGTTGTTTAGAGGAAATCACTCTATAATTCAATCTCTCTGGGTGCAGTGCACAGTGGGTTGTTTTTGTTATTTTTAATGCAGTACCAAGGATCAAACTCAGGACACTGCGCTTACCAGGCAGGTGTTTATGCCACTAAGCTATCTATCTCCCTGGCTCTGGTTTGGTTTTTTAATCCAGTTAGAGAAGTATTACAGGCTACCCTGCTCCGCTGCTGTCTACTATCTGCTCCGCATGCCTAAGCCAGCTCCATAGACTCATTTGGGCTTTGCTCCTTGTGAAAGTGCACATGAGAACTCTTTTCCTGTCACGGTTCAGACCTCCCCTACCGCATCCTGTGATCAGAAGTCCCAGGGCCACAATACACAGTAGCAGGAAGGTGTGGCCTCAGAGTCCTTCCACTCACACAGAGGAGCTCCAGTGCAGCTCTCCTGGCAGCCACTGGGCCAGCGCAGAGCTGCAGAAGCAGCAAGGATAGGCATGTGTGTGCCTGGGAGGGGGTTTGGATACAAAAAGTAATGGTAACTGCTACATACTGTTTGCTTTGGTTCCACTGTAACAAAAGTAACAACTACACTAACAACTGGGCACAACTGCTAGAAGCACAAAAGGCTCTTGAGGACTTCAGTGTCGTCTTCTTCTTCTTCTTCTTCCTCTTCCTCTTCTTCTTTTTTTTTGGTGGAACCAGGGATTGAACTCAGGCCCTTGCACTTGCCAGGGAAGTGCTTAATCCACTGAGCCATCTCCTCAGCCCCAGTGTCTTCTATACTTCACCAAAATGGCACAAGGTCTGAGGCATGGGATGAAGTTGTTACCAGCTCTGTTCCAAGTCAATCTAGAGGAAAATTTCAACTGTCAAATAGGCAAACCACTAGCAACCCTCTGCTGTGTCACAAAACAATGAAAAGCATTACATGAGACATGACGTGTCAAGACATAGTGAAATGCAGAGCTGGGAAGGTAAGCTCAGCAGTCTAAGTGTCTGCCTGACAAGCACAAGGATCTGAGGTCAATCCCCAGTACCACGTGCTGTGCCAGCCCCAAAACACGGTGTGGTGGCCCACGCCTTTAATCCCAGCACTGGAAGGCTGAGACAGGAGGATAACTATGAGTCTGAGCTGTATATGAGACCCTGTACCAAATAAACAATTTTTTTTAAAAAATTAAAAGAAATAAAACAATATAGTGAAATCCAAAACAGCTATGACTGTATGGTGAATTTACATGAGGTGTAATAATTCAGATACATGAGTAAGCAGGAACGCAAGAGCTGGGATGCTAGTCCTCACTGTACACAGGCAACTGCCTCTTTATGGCCCGGACCTCTCCCTGATTAGCAGTAAGGAAGGATCATGCCACAAAAGAAAACCACAGTTCTGCATAATTGCCCACGTTAAATCTGCTACTCATTTGCAGCCTGACAAATCATTCTTTGCTTATTACTTTCTATAATTTAATATATATAAGTGCTTTACTGGCAAGCTTCTCAAAAAAATAAATAATACTTAATGACTACCTACAGTTTTAATTAACTCATGATTGAACTTCCCATGGATTGCCATAAGCATTAAATTATACCCTTCCTCAAAGCTGCCACAGATAGAAATCTTGTTTGAACCTTTAATTCTCTTGCCTAAACAATTCAGAAATTTCAGCAAGTCTGTATGTTGGAGAAGAAGGTGAGTGAATGCACCTTAATGCCTGGTTATAAAACGTGTGATTTTACAGAGCAAGGACAAAGTCTTAATTTAAATAAGATTGAAATGTGCACATGTCCGAACACCTCATTTATATTACAGCAGTCATTAAACATCTCTGGTTCCCAGACAGTCCTATTAGCATAAACTCTGCATATCACCACAAGGTTTCCAGTTCCTACTCAGGCTTCTCATCTTGGCTGCCATTTTCTGTCTGCATGATGACGCAAATAAATTTTCCTCCTGGCATGGCTCAGCTGTCAGGCATCTCTGTTCTGTAATGAACCCATGAATTACATCTCCCTGCTCTGACATCTGCGGTCTCACACATCAAAATATTGTTCTTCAATTGTAATTTATAACTTAATTTAAATGTCCCTTTTCCTGTGACCTTTATAGATCAAATGGCACTAAATCTGGCAGCTTCTACCACATCAGACCATCCTTTTGCAATTATACCCATCCTAATAACTGGGGAAGAACCTCTCTGAGTTAGACTGCTTTCAGGTAGAATATTAAGACTCTGCACTCCATTAAGAAAAATATGAGATTTCAATCCTCTGCTATGCAAAATGTGCTGTTTATACATTTTAAGAAATTGATAGGATTTTCAAAAGCTGAAAAGAAAAGAAAAAAGGTAGAGTTTGGAATGACTGACACAATTCTTCACATGTTGTACTTTTAATTATTTCAATTATTAAAGTAAATGAAAAAGATCTTGTCAAAATATGTCAAAGACAATATATTTTGAAAAACTTGTCTTAAATTATAAGTAGTAAATGTTAATTTTAGTTCACATCTCCATCATCAATGACCTAGTATTGAGTATCAAATATGCTAGATGTATGCACTACAAGACTAGAATTAAAAGCATAAGCACAACGTTTGGCCACTGGTACACTAAACAATGCTATTTAGGCTCAGAGAGGCTAATATTCTGATGAGGGCACACTTCACCGACAATGGCAAAGACCCAGCACAGTAGCTAAGGGTAGGGATGGAGGGAAGGAAATAGTCTATGAACCAATCATCCCCCCATGCCTTTCTAAATAATAACAGCAACATTCCAGGAATTTATGCCATCCCCAGAATCACACAGAAAAGAGGAGGTGTGTGGACGCACGTGTGTGTGTGATTCAGTTGCTGAGCAGGGGGCGGCGTGTCACAGCTGTGTCAGACCCTTAGAATTCCACTGTTTCACACACCACTCTTTGTGGCCTAAGAACTAAGAGGAGGAAACAGACCCCGGAGGTTCAGTGTCTTCTCTAGCTGTGTTCCTACAGGTACCAGGTGCAAGGGTTCAACAGAAAACCCTGTTCCAGGGCCACGCCAGAGACAGAGTCCCGGCACCCAGTGTCTACCTGGTGGGAAACAGGTACAGGGAAGGGACTATGTTGCTGCCACAACTTGACAGATACACTTGCTGTTGTTCTTAGCCTGTGTCTTGGAGCTGAGCCTGGGGAGAGACAAGTGGGAACCAGAAACTCAGAAAAGAGGAAAAACAGAGCAACAAAATAAACACTATCACAAAAAAACCACGCAAAGTGTCAAGCAGCCTGATGGGCATGACATTTCTTCTGGAAAGCCCAAAATGACTCCACAGAGTAGGTTTCAAAATCAACAATGAGGGGCCGGGAAGATAACTCAGTACAATAAGCGCTTGCCTGGCAAGCACAAGGGCCTGAGTGCAATCCCCAGTACCGCAGAGAGAGAGAGAGAGAGAGAGAGAGAGAGAGAGAGAGAGAGAGAGAGAGAGAGAGAGGAGACTAAGTTTTCTTATAGTTAAAGAATAACAACAACTACATAAAATATACTATTTTATGACCAACTGAAAAATAAACAGTAATATATCAAACAACATCTCACTTTTAACTGATTCCCTAGGCTGATACAGCTCTGGTGTTAAGTTCTCATTTCTCATCTTCCCATCAAACCTGGAAATCCGAGGTCACTGTTCCCTGGCTGTGGAGCTTTAAGGTGTTCCAGATCCACAAGAAGTGAAGCCACAGCCTTGGGCAAGGATATGCAGAAGTAAATAGCAAACACTTCAACTGGCACCAGGTTCTGAACATTCAAAACAAAGCAAACTCTGAAGATTTGACCATTTCTGACTCTGAGGCCTACCTGAGACTGTCTTTATACCAACACCCACACCAAGAAAAGCCTGATACTGAAGGAACAGCCTAAGCAGGACAGAGCATCTGGCTCTAGCTGTGATTCTCTCCTTAGTTCTGCACTGGCTCTGGCATCGGGCAAATCAATGATCTCGCTGAACCTCAGTTTCATCAGCCACAGAAAGTGAGAAGAACTGAGATCCTACTTTGGATGACACACAATCCACAGTCATCACTGGCACTAGGAAATGATCAATTTGGGACAACTAACTAAAAAGGGAAGGGAGGGGAAGGGAAAGAACAAAGGACAGCAGCACAGGGAAAAAGTGAAGACCCAAGAGCTTAGAACCAACTTCATTTACCAGGAAGCACACAACCCTAACAGCCATGGAATGACACTGGTAAGTGTTAAATCGGCACACAGGTTTAACTCCCCACCCCAGGTGTGCCAAGGAAGGAGAACAAGTTGTAATAGCGCAGGAAGCATGAATTCTACTCGACAATACAAGACAGGAGGGAAGAGGAGACTGAGAGAGAAAATAAGTCAACGATTAGTTGGGAATTTAAGACAAACTCTTTGGGGATCTGTTTTGGTTTTGTGGTACTAAGGATTGAACACAAGACCTTTGCACTGAGCTAATTCCCAGCATTCTCTTTCTTCCCTTTTTTAGAAAAAATTTGGTACAGGGTCTCACTACACAGGTCCAACTCACAGAGATCGATCCTCCTGTCTCAGCCTTCCCAGCGCTGGGATTATAGGTGTATGCTACCATACCTAGTTCCGGGGCCTGCTCGTTACACCAGAGGTTCTGGGGCCTGCATAGCATGCGGTATAGGGCTCAAACTCCGGTCCTTGTGCTTATCACGCAGACGCTCAGGCTGCCAAGCTCTCCCCAGCCTTTTTTTTTTTTTTTAAATTTAAGACGTACCTTGCTGTGTTGCCCAGACTGCATTCTTCCTGCCTCAGACTCCCAGAATGCTGGGATCGCATGTGTTACCATACCTGGCTCTAGAGAAGCTTCTGAATATAAGAAAACTAGAAGCCTCAGGGGGTGTTCACAAGCTGTGCTGAACCTCAGCACATTTCTTTAGCCATAAGAGAAGAGTCCCAAGATAAAAAATTTAAGTCAAAATATTACAAGATGTTCTAAAATTACCAGAGTGGCAATAATATACTAGCTAAAGAAAACTTACAAATGTCATAACTGACCCAGGCCAAATAGGCCAGAGTGCACACTTAACACCAAGCAGCCTTAAACAGACCTCCTGGGTTCAAGGTGTGCCTCCTGATTTTAAAGTTCCTGTGAGAAGTCAAACTTTATACCCAGCTCTTCACATGAAAGGGTGGGTGGCTGATTAACCACTTACACAGGTAGCCTGCAGACAACGTCACAGTTAGAAACACACCTGAATTGAGCAGGTCTAGGCACAAATCAAAAGCCAGCAACGGAACGCAGGCGTTTGCTCTGAGCACACAGCGGAGCTGCCACCTAGAGAGGCCTCCGGCACATTCAGGAAGCCACACTGCTTATGCTGCTTCTCTGAGTAACAATGACTTGTCATGTGAGAAAGACCTAAATCTGGCTACAACTATGAATGGTTCAGGGCCACAGGTGGAAACTGAAACATATTTTCCACCTACTCTGACCATCCTCCCATCCTTGAAAACAAAAAAACAAAAAAACAAAAAAAAAAAAAAAGAAAAGTAGCATGAGAGAGCAGAAGAATGGAAGATTGACAGAAAAGCCGCACTGGACCGACCTCCTGCAGCTGCCACTGGACCTACTCATGTGTGCTGCATTGGTCTAAACAGTGTATGTGAAAGGTTTTAACTGGATTCCATCAGAAAGCTGATTTTAAAAAGTAAAAACACAAAAATGTTAGTTAAGACGTTCTGCATTAGTATTGAGACTTGTAAGTCATTGTAAGGTTATGCAAGCCACATTACTCTTCATCTTTTGGTTGTGGTACTAAAGTTATAGAACAAAGAAGCCCACAGAGACATACAGTAGTGCACATAAGGTTCCAGAGCTGAAAACTTTCTAAGTGTCTCCTCTGTTACCTGATAACTTCAGCCAGGAGCACAGCTTTAGTAAGGATGAGATAGCAAAAAGCCTCTGGGCAAGCAGAGCAGGGTCTCCAAGCAGTGTGGGCCCTGATCATCCCAGCAGCCCCTTACTCAGCCTTAGAAATTTAGCTACCTCACAGTTTCAGGTTCCTTACCGGGTAATGCGTCTCCAAAGAACAGACTACGAAGACTGCAAAATTTAAGAGAGGGGTGCTGGGGAGATAGCTCAGCAGAATAAGTGCCTGCCTGGCAAGCACAAGGGCCTGAATTCAATCCCTGGTTCTAGGGGGGAAAAAAAAATTAAGAGAGGAACTACAAAAGACAGTGAAGACACAAAAATTTGGCAAACTATTGCTCAAACCAAAGATTTCAAACTCTTAACAGGAACGTGTGGTTTTACAAAATGGTCACCAGCAATGACCACTCAGAAGCATCACATAAAGGTGGCACAAGGTGAGGATGTACAAGAAAGAGCCACATTTCTGAGACAGAGAGAAGGAAGGCATGGGTGGAGGAAGGAAAGTGCGCGTGCTGGGATACAGTCCAACAAGCATGAGGAGGAAAGGCAAGAACGGGATGGTGGGTGTCATTACCTAAAGACCCCAGCAAGTGGCCAGGCAGGAGGAAACGTGGAGCCTTCTGGAGATGAGGGCTGGTCAAGACACTAAAGATTGAGAGGGTAGCAGACTGGATTCCGGGCAGAGCTACGCCACAGGAGACCGAACAGACACCCAGCCTGGAAAGCTACAGCATCACATGCAGCTTGGGCTGAACCCAGACCCGCTCATATCGACAAAAAAGGTAGGACCTCAAAACCCCCCAAAATAAAAAGGTATGACCTCACCTCCAATAGCCCCTGAGAAACAGTACTGTGCTTACCATAAGGCCAGGTTAGGACTCGGGCAAGATGGACTCAGAGGTTCAAAGACTGGCACAGAGAAGGAGGAAACAAGCTGGGCAATCGGGGAGGGCAGAAACAGCAGCTAATGTGGCAGTTATGCACACAATTATATCTAACTAAATAAATATCCTATGCAGAAAGAAAGCCAAGTAGTCCTCATAGTATTTTATAAATCAAGTACCTTCAAATATTATACAAACATCAGTCACTACCAGAAATAATTTTATGCTCTCAGAAACCTAAATAAATTACATTATTAAAACATTCAAAATCAGTGGAAGACTCCTTCATGTGAAAATGTGAAGTCCTAAGAGTTCCAAGTCCAAAACTTTTTGAGTTTGACATGACATTCAAAAGGTGCTGGATTTGAGACTCCATGATAAGGGAGCTCAGTGGGCGCAGTCTATATAAATATTCCAAAATCCCCGGAATTCTACCATGTGGAACACTTCTGACTGCAAGCGTTTCAGATATGAGGTCCTCAGCACTATCTTTAGTAAAACCTTATGTAGCAGTGATTTTAACTGTAGCATGGCAAACAACGACCACCGGAAGAACTACACATCAAAGAAGATGCGAATGTGACCTTATTTGGAAAAAGGGGCTCCGTAGATGTAACCTGGAATCATGAAATAAAGAAATAATTCTTGATTATCAAGGTGGGCCTCAAATTAAACACCACAGTCTTAGAAAACACAGACTGGAAAAGACACAGACATACAAAGAAGGAGGCAAAATGAAGACAAGTGGGGAGGGCAGACTAAGCCCCAGAGGCCAGCAGCCTCCAGGAGCCTGCAGGGTCCAGGGATGGATGCTCGCAATGTGCACAGCCCTGGTGACATCCTGGTTTTATATTCATGGTCTGCAGAAGTACGACAGGATACATTGTGTTGTTTTAAGCCACCAGGTTTGTAGTAATTTCTTACAGCCATAAGAAACTAATACATCAACCTTCAAAATTTGGGGATAAAAAATTATTTAGGATAGCTATAAGAAAGCATTTTGTGACCAGTATAAAGAATTATAACTAAGAAGAATGTATGCAGTGTGTTAATTATTGAAACTGTCCTACTGATTTGATTTGAAACTGTCTCACTGCTATTTGTTTATGAATAAAACTATGGCAATAAATAAATAAATAAATAATAAAAAAAGGATTATATACTAGGACAAAAATTATAGATGTTATCTACCTACCTATCTATGCAGGGGCTTGAGCATCCCACAGGCTGGGCCTACACTGTTCTGCAGCGCCTCACCCAGTCTGCAGTACATTCAAAAACTCAGGTTGAGGGCCGGAGAGATAGCTCACTGGTCTAAACGCCTGCTTAGACAAGCAGAGGGACCAGGGTTCGATCTCCGGCAGATCACTAGGAGTCCACGCTGCATAGTGAGACCCTGTACCAAATACATTTTAAAAAAAGAACTCAGTTTGGCCCAAGAGCCCTGTGTGGTACAGGGCCCTGATTTACCCTAAGAGAGTGTTCACTTCTGGGATATGGGATCAGTACCATCATCCAGTACCCTCCTACAAGGGGCTGACAACAGCAATACATGCTTACTACCAAAAAATGAACAGGTTTTCCTAAAAATTTCTGTTAAACATAAAAATTTATCTTGAACTTCTAAATACTGTGCTATATTGCTTCATGCAGGAGCAAATGTGTTAATTTTTCTGATTTATCAAATGGATATTTCTTAAAACACTGTGTAAGTCTCAAAATATTGTACCAATTTTTTTTTTATTGTACCAATTTTTATAGGGAAGAAAATATATATAAAAAAAAAAAAAAAAGGAAAGAAAATATGAGCAAGAGGAGCCGGGGAGATGGCTCAGTAGAATAAGCGCTTCCCTGGCAAGAGCAAGGGCCTGAGTTCAATTCCCAGTTCTGCCCCCACCCCAAAAAAGCTAGAAAAAGGAATGTCTTAAATTAATAAATGAACTTTCTAATTTCTGCCAAATGAAACTGAAAGTAAATTATACCCCTGCTACAAGACTAGAAAATGTGACAGAGATATAAGAATGTCACTAGCCACTGTGACAGGGCTGCTTACTACATGACTGATTTCAATTCTAGCTTGTCCCAAAGAGGTTTGGCTTGCTCTATATGGCTCGAACCTAGTGCATTTACAATGAACTACATCTCCATTCCTTTCAGGTTCGAGACAGGGTCTAGGCTGGACTAAAACTTGTCTTTCTGTTGAGCCCTCCTAGGGTTCTGGAATAGCAGGTAAGTGTCACGATGCTGAGCTCCTGGTTTTATTATGTATTTAAGATGGGTATGCTTTTTAAATTTGTAAATAACACACAATACATGTTACAGAATTATTATAAAGATCAAACTGATTTAGCATATAAGCATGAATTTTAATTTTATTGCTGTTGTTAGTGATAGAAGGTATTTGATGACACACTCACATAAGCTGAAATGTACCTTAAGAAAAAATACAGAGTTCACCAAATGGGGAAGTAAAATTGTTGCATATAAAAATGGCTAATGCCACAATGTGGCTCAAAAATGCTACCCCTAGAGAAAGAAATCAGTCACCAAAGGCTACATACTATAAATCCCATTTACTGGAAACAGCCAGAAAAGGCAAATCCAGAGCCCTCCCAATCAGATTAGTGGTTGCCAGGGGCTAAAGGAGAAGGAGCCATCGGGAGTTACAATATCAGGTACAGGGTTTATTGGATGAGGGCTGGGGATGGGGTGGCAAAAAAATATCCTGAAACTGGTTGTGGAGATGCCCATCCACACAAAAGGCCATATACGTGTACATTTGCAACAGGTGAATTATGCAAAGTGTGTCTTACATCTCACTAAAGCTACCATATACAGGAAGAAAGAAATGGCTAAAGAAACTTGAGAGCAGCTCATAAGGAAAAGCACAGCCAGGGCTGTGGAGAGCTGTAGTGGGAGCAAGACAAAGGAAAGGAACTGACACGACACCAACATCACTGTTCAAGATACCATAAATGAAAGCGGCACCAGAACCACTATTTGGTGGAGGCCTTCTGGGCTTTCATCTCCCTTCCCACACCAGAGAGAGAAAGCTCTAGAAGAGAAGCTACACACTGCAGCAAAGGAACAAGCCCCTCAATCATCTCATTTTAAAAGTTATCTTCATCCAAAGGAGACCAAGAAATGTAATTTGGGTAAAGTATCACCTAGAACTTCAGAATAAAATTCAGTTATGAGATTTTTGGCCCAAAGAAAGCTATATTGGTAAATTTGTAAATGATTATCAAAAACAAAGCTCTGTTACTAACTGGTCCAAGAACAACATTGAAATTTACATGACACCCACAAGCCATTTTCATCTTCACTAGAAGACCCCTCACACTGCACCCTCCCTCACGTGCCCCCTGCACAGATGAAACACAACAGAGCCTGTCAAGACTGGCATCTATGAAGATTAATAAAAAAAATTTACAACATAAAAACCAATAACCAAAATTACTCTTTAAAAAAAAGGTTGGTGTACATGAGGTACTAGTGTGAACTTCCATAACAGAAAAACAAAGCATATCAACTTTTTCTGTTACTTCCTTCAACAACAAAAACTGTTCTCTCAAAAGCACACCAACAAACCAAAACAATAAACAAAGCTCACCATCCTACCTTAACCCAAGTCAGCGAAGGCCAACTCATCTGAATGGAGAAATAGTACAGTTGTGTGTGTGTGTGTTTCTCTGGTACTGGGAACTGAGCTCAGTACCTTGCACTTGCCATGCAGATGTTTGTGCTGCTGAGCTACCTACCTGGCCCTTGAATGGAAAAATAGTAAAAGAGGAAAACCTAATTAAAGGGTGCAGGTGCGAAATGCAGGTGACAAAGATCCCGACTGAGCCATTTCTGTCAACTGTTACAAAAGGCTTCTTGGCAAGGACCTGAGAACTACTACTCATAATTAAGTCCCAAAGGCTCAAAGCTAATCCAGTGCTGGAAGCTTAAGGGAGGTGTACTTAAGGCACACAACTAGAAAACCTCTGACAGAAATTCTACAGACTTAACTTTTTAGAATAAAAGAGGCAATGATCAAAGTAATCCTTAGAGCATGTCTATTTGCATATTCCACTCTGCCAACTTTACAATACCAAGTTCTGGATAATTGAGAATAATATGGCAACAGGGTAGGGCTTGGAAAACAGAGAGGATTAATACTCAACAGTTAATAATTATAAATCAGAGATGAAACATCACTGAACTACTAGAATCTTTAAACTCTTTGTTGAAGGAGAAATGTGTATGTGTAGATAAATAAGTAAATACATCCTCTCCTGAATGTGGAAAAAGCTTAGTTTAAGTGTCTCCTAGCCACCCACATTCCAGGGAAGAAAGCTGCCCAGGCCAAGGTGAAAGTATCACAGTGCCATTATAGATTTTACTTATATACAGAATGTATATTTAGTATTGGTGAGAAAAGGCAAATATAAAAAAATAAATAAATTAGTGGGGGAAACTAGTGAATACAAGTTTACTTTTTTTTTTTTTGCGGAACTGGGGATTGAATTCAGGACCCTGTGCTTGCCAGGGAAGTGCTTGTTCCACTGAGGCATCTACTCGGCCCTAGAAGTTTACTTTCTTAGGAGATGGGAAAGCTATTTGAGTCCAAGTACTGAAATCTAATACCTGGTTAGTGAAAATAGGTCTGTGTGGTTTGCCTAGAACACCACATTCTTAAACTATGGATTTTCTTTCCTCTGCAGCTGCTAAGTGTAACTACCAAAGTCTGTTCGTAATGGCTGAAGAGGACGGCTGAATCAGCCGATCAATCCCATTAGCAGCGGCCATTTACAGGTTGTCGGCACTACGCCTAAATGATCGACAAGCTCCAACTGTACAGAGAAGCCGCGCACAAACCGAACGTAAGGAAACACACTTGGCTCACACAGTCACATTTATAGACACAATCTTCCAGGGAAATACCACTGCTTCTTCATTTCTTGATTTATATTTAATGAAAAAAATCTAAATGTAAGTAAAACAATATAATATGTGAGGTGCTCACAGTTTAAAATGTCAAAAACTAGGACCGGTGCGATAGCTCAGCAGACTAAGTTCCTGTTTAGGCAAACGCAGGAACCAGTACGCTGAGCGAGCCACCGAGACCAGGCATGGTGGCACATTCTGTAATCCCAGCACTAGGGAGGCTGAAAACAGGAGGATCACTACGAGTCCAACCTGCATAGTGAGACCCTGTACCAAATACATTTTTAAAAAATCAAATACTTACATAAGACCTTTACAGTAGTTCTCCTTTTCCAGAGGGGATACCTTCCAAGATGGAACCAAACTCTATTCATACCACTGCGTTCCCCCATTCATACCTATCCTTCCTAAGGTTGAATTTATATATCAGGCACAGCATGAATATTAATAACTATAACAAATAACAGGGCGATTATAACAAGGTACTGTAAAAGAAGTTATATGGGATATCTCTCCCTCCCTTGCCTTGTTCTTACCCTTCTTGTAATAATCTAAGTGAATGTAATTACCAAATCATAAGAATGAGACATGAAGTTGTGGACACTGCACTGTGCCAATAGACTATGATTTTAACCACAAAACAATCACTGCAAGATCACAGGGTGGGCCTAATAACCAAGAGGCATCGTAGTGACTCTCTGGCAGACAAGGCATATAACATGGCTGCACAGGACGGGGAGAACTTATGTCCCAGTGGAGGGCAGGCAGCACAGCATTTCTCCACACTACTCAGAACAGCACATAATGTACATAAGAACTGTTTACTTCTAAACTTAACCACTTAATATTTTCATACTGCAGTGTACACAGGTACCGGAAACGTAGACACAACCTGCAGATCAAAGAAGGAACCTCTGTATAGGTTAACTAGCTATTTTCCCATGAGGACTCTGCTATTAAAAATATAAACAGTTGGGGCTGGTGAGATGGCTCAGTGGTCTAAAGCACCTACTTAGAACAAGCTTAGCAAAGCACAGGGACCACGGTTCAATCCCCCAGCACCACATGCCAGCCAGCCCCGCCCCCTGGTGGGCTGAGCTGGCCACACACATACACACACATAAATAAATAAATTAATTAAAAAATATATATATAAGCAGTAGACTTAAGCTTCATATATCCAGAGAACCATCTGTATTAAATTAAAATGAACCACACACTCCAAATAAATATTAGAGCTTGTCAGGCTGGATAAAAAAGCAAGGAACAACTAACGTTTACAAGAGATGTACTTTACTTACAAAGAAGAACACAATGCAAGGAAGCTAGTAAAAGTCACACTTTACAGAAAGCAAGTATAAGAAAGGAACAGTCTGTCTAATATAACAAAACACACACATCCAGACAAGAGGTATTCCTAGACAGAAAGAGGCTCAATACAAATAAAGTAAAAGGGCCAATGCATGGCACACACACAAGTATTACTAGTATTCTTGTGCCTGATAAAACTTTAAAATTGTAAAAGCAAAATTTGGAGCCAAGTGTGGTAGTCCAAGCCTATAATCCCAGCTGAGGCAGGAGGACTGACAGGAGTTTTAAGGCCAGTCAAGGCTACAAAGCAAGTTCAAGACCAGAGATTAGCCTCAGGACAAGAGGGGAGAGACTGCGTGAGAGGCTGTGGTCTGCTGTCCCCCATCAGTCCCCAGTCATCCACAATCTCAACTTGGTCTCTTCTGGCAGGGGACCACAGCATTTACCCTCCTGGCAGAGGGCTGGGCCCGGTGGCTTCAGCAATGCTGCAGCCTGAGCCTCCTCCACTGGACGAAGCCCTCCCTGCTTCCCACAGTCACCTAAAAAGCCGGACTGGCCCACTCACTCCTGCTTTGGGGGGTGGGGGGAGGGGAGACGCGCAGGCGGGAGCATGGGGAAGACTGAGCAGTGGCAGGAGGCTCACAGCTCCTTGACTTTGGGCTTTCGGCAGGACCTGAGCTTAGGAAATATTGACACAAAGGACAATGAGAAACTGAATGGCCACTGAGCTCTCCCTAGGCCCCTGTCAGCACTCTTCCTGTAGGTAGAGACCTTGCACAGGTTCTTTGGATGCCTCCCGGGCACACTCAGATTGGTTTGGGGTTTTTTTTTGGCAGAACCAGGAATTGAACTCAGGCCCTTGCGCTTGCCAGGGAAGTGCTTATTCCACTTAGCCATCTCCCTGGCCCCACACTCAGATTGTTAACTACAGTGAAAAACGTATCCCAATATCTTGGTGAAAAGAGAGTGAATTTAAATGGCAATGGAATACCTATCTCTGACAAAACTAAACAAAAAAGGGGATATAAATGAAGGACCATTTTGTATCCATGACAGATACACAGCTGCTTTCTCTTAATTCAATGAGAAGAAAGATTTGTACTAATAGTGTTTGGACAGAATATCGTGTCTGTATCTTGTACTATGAAAAACCACTAAGAAGACAACAATATGCAATGTACTAATTATTGAAACTGTCCTACTAATTGGTTTTGCAACTGTCTCAATGCTATTTCTCAATAAAACTAATTTAAAAAGGGAGTGAAATATGTATTGAGTAATGCCAGGTACTGAAGAGGAAGACGTGAGAGAAACCACTTCTGTGTCAGGGTAATATTTCCACTTCTTTATTTTCTTATGGCCCTGAGACCTAAAAAAGAACTAGACAGTACCAGCTGTGTATTAAGCCGGTAATAAATGTTACAAATGGGGAAACCAAACCTCAAAAGCCAAAAGCCAAGATCACAGTCAGCAAATGGAAATCATTTTTATAGCCCTAGTCCTGAAGCTCATGTACTGTAGCATCCTCACTAATTGTCCTTATGAAAGAGGGAACTAAAATGTCAAGTCCACAAAAACTGAAATTGTTGCATCTTTTTTGTTTTCATAAAATATTTTTAGTTTTCTGTATAATTATTTGATAACTAATACAGAGCTGTATAACATGTAAAAGTCACTTGACAATTTAGTAAATTAATTAAATTTAGGAAAACGGTTTATTACCAAGCATGAAGATATATAGAAACTTGACTTTCTTCTTTCTTTCTTTCATGTGTTAATACAGGGTCTACAGGGTCTCACTACTTAGATCGGACTCTCCTGTTTTCAGTCTCCCAAATGCTGGGATTGCAGGTATGCACCACTAGGCCCAGCCTCAGCGTGACCTAGGGATGAGGCTGGCATGGCACACCGGGGCTTGAACCCCTGCCACTGGGCTCTGCCTAAGCTGGTGCTTTAGTCCAATGAGCTATCTGGTTGGCATTGAAACTTGACTTTTTTTGTT
>NW_004524689.1:5483250-5486750 GCF_000260255.1 Octodon degus
TTCAGGATCCCGCGGGCCGGGTCATCTCACTCACTCGCCAGGCCTGCGCTCTGGGTCTGTTCAGGATCCCGCGGGCCGGGTCATCTCACTCACTCACAGGGCCTGCGCTCTGGGTCTGTTCAGGATCCAGAGGGCCCGGTTGTCTCACTCTGAAACTTGACTTTTAACATAAAAATATGCGCTGGCCCTGCCCCTGGTGGTGCACTGAGCTGGCCACCAAGTTTGGGCATGATGGTGCATGCCTGCAATCCCAGCATTGGGGAGGCTGAAAACAGGAGTACCACTACTACGAGTCCGAGCTGTGTAGTGAGACCCTGTACCAAAAACACACATACAAGCATACACACATACATAATTACATGTATCACCATATAGATGTGAATATCAATTGCTCTGCAACAACTATTATACAACCACACAATACCTCCAGAGTGTAAATTTATCACAAGAACACATGAAACATTAACTAAACTAAATCAAATCCAAGTCAAGAAGCTCTATGTATTTCAGAAGATTAAAATCTGAATATAGTCTGACCACTACAGAATTAAGTTAGAAATCAGTTATATTCCAAAAAATAAAATTCAGAAAAGCCCCAAACTATCTTGACAATAAACATTAGTATAAAACTGTAATCCCACAGGGCAGGAAAGCTGAGACAGAGTATCAGAAGTTTGAGGCCAGCTGGAACAGAGACCATCTCAGAAAACAGTAATATACTTTTTTAAAAAATTGGAAGGAGCCAGGGAAAAGAAAAACACAGTTAGCAACCTTAACTTTGACAAAGAAGCCAAACATGACAGTCTCTTTAATAAACTGTGCTAGAAAAACTCACTTTCTACGTGCCAAAGACTTAAAATAGACCCATGCCTGTCAGCATGAATGAAACTATAGTCAAAATGGATAAAAGACTAATATTAAAACTGAAATACTAAATTTTTTGGAGGAGAAAGTAGGTAGAAATCTTTTTTTTTTTTTTTAATTTTATTTGTGTGTGTGTGTGTGTGTGTGTGTGTGTGTGGCCAGCTCAACCCACCAGGGGGTGGGGCGGGCTGGCATGTGGTGCTGGGGGATTGAACCGCGGTCCCTGTGCTTTGCTAAGCTTGTTCTAAGTAGGTGCTTTAGACCACTGAGCCATCTCACCAGCCCTAGAAATCTTAAGGATATGAGTAGGTAGACAGTTCATAGACAAAAATCAAACTGCATGGGAAATACTTCAGAGAATCAACAATAGGGATCCCATCTTTTTGAAAAGTTTCTACACATCAAAAGAAATCAACAGAGTAAAAAGAAAACCTGAAAATTAAGAAAAAAATTGTAACAGATTGTGCTTCCAAAAAAGGTCCCCTAACTAGAACATATAAAGAATTTGAAAAAATCAGGCCTCCAAAATCCAAAGAAACAATACAAAAATGGGCATCTGAGATGAATATATACTTCACAAATGAGATTCAAATGGCAAATAAATATTGGAAAAAATGTTCAAATCATTGGTCATTCAAGAGATGCAAATTAAAACAATGCTGAGCCACCATCTTAAGTCAGAAAGAATGGCTACGATCAAGAAGTCACCAAAAAAAAAAAAAAAAAGAAGAAGTCACCTAATAACAAACACTGGAGAGGCTGCGGGGGAAAGGGAACCCCTCTCCACCATTTATGGGAGTGCATACAACCAGTGTGGAAATCAGTATGGAGATTCCTCAAAAAGCTAGGATTGGAGGACCCATTCAAGCCACCTATTCCCCTCCTAAGTCTTTTTTCAAAAGAACTGAAATCATCATATCACAGCAATATATGTGCACCCATGGTTACAACAGCACAATGTGTTATAGCTCAATCTTGGAAACAACCCAAATGTGCATCAACGGAAGAACAGATAAAAAAGATACAGTGTTTTTACACAATGGAGTATTACTCAGCTATAAAAAGACAAATTCAAGGCTTTTGTAGATAAGTAAAACTAGAGACTATATTGGCAAGTGAAATAAATGAGATCCACATATGCAATCATCATACTGTCACAGTGGTGTGAGAACCTCAAAGAGTAAATAAAACTGGAAAGGTGTAATAGCTACTGTGAAAGAGAAGGAATTTATTCAGTGGGAAGAAAAAACTGGGTTGAGGCAAAGGACAAATGAAAGAAGGGAAAAAAGACATATTCAGGTATATGTGCAGGATAGTTTATACTTTGATAACCGTACTGCTGATTTCTGCCAGTCTTTTGAAAGGAGCAGTTAATGCTTACACTTCTTTCTTTTTATTCTTTTTTTTTCCTTTTGAATTTCTTTGAACGTTTTTGCTATTATGTTGCTTAGTTTTTTCTTTAAACCAATCCTGCACCTTTATATCTGGTAATGAAAACAAATTTGACAATAACATCATGAAATACAGCAACCATTGTTGAATTTCTATTACTTTTTGTTTAGTGAAATTTTGTACTGTTTGTAATACTGTTTTTTCTAATATCATTTTGTAATTTTTGAAAAAGAAAAAAACAGACAAGTTGACTCTAAAATTTATATAGAAATACAAATGGCCTAAAATAGGCAAAGCACTATTTCAAAACAAGTGAAACAGAAGACTTGTATGGTAGTTCTTGCATTCAAGATTTTCTATAAATGTATTTAAGGATGGGCAGGGTGGTGCACACCTATAATCCTAGAACTCAGGAGACTGAAGCAGGTGGCCAACCTACACTACATAGTGAGCTCTTTATTTTAGGGAAGGGTCTAAAGGCTAATAGGGTCTCACCACCAGATCAGACTTGCAGTGATCTGCCTGTTTACAGCTCCCCAAGAGCTGCCACTACATGCACGAGGCACCACGCCCAGCCTCAATTGCTAGCTCAGCATGCCCCGGGGGTGGGGGCAGCATGGCAGGCCTGGGGGATCAAACCCCTCATCCCTGCTTGCAGGCCCTTTAATCTGCTGAGCTATTTGGTTGGCCTTTTTTTTTTTTTTTGTGGTACCAGGGATTGAACTCAGGATCTTGTGCTTGCCAGGCAAGTACTTATTTCACTGAGTTATCTACCCAGTCCCATAGTGAGTTCAAAGTCAGCTTGAACTACATATCTGAGACCCTGTCTCAAAATACAAAAAGAACAACAAAAAATTAACAGGTAGGTATTCAGTATCTGAAGTTCTGATAAAACAAGGGAATAAAGGAAACAAAGTATGAACCAAAAACACAGAAACAAATGATTTTTTAAAAAGATGCCTAAGCGAGCCAACCCAGGCCGCGGGATCCTGAACAGACCCAGAGCGCAGGCCCAGCCAGTGAGTGAGACGACCCGGCCCGTGGATCCTCATTCGACACAGAGTGCAGGCCAAGCACGGAACCCTTCAGCAGAACTCCCTGCAAAGAGGCTAGAGGCAAGACCCACCCAGCTGATTCAGGAGCAGAACATCTTGCTAGAGTGACACAAAGAGTTCAACTCTATTGCCTGTAGCAGAAAGTGGAGCACAGCAGCCAGATCCAAGCAACACCCACCTGGAGCAATC
>NW_004524689.1:5491841-5492801 GCF_000260255.1 Octodon degus
AATGAGATGAAAAGCTGCTCAACATCTTGGTGGCGGTTAGGGAGGTGTTTCATCCCACCCCATGTCGGTGTCTGCTGGAGCACATTTCTGGGTCTGTCAGGCGTCAGGAAGCGTGGCCCTATGGACTATGACTGCTCTGGCCCCTTCGGCTTGGCCATGCCTCTCAGTGCGCCTTCTAGGCCACCATGAAGTAGGCAGCAGTGTTGCCCTGACATATGCTTCCAGCGTGGCACTTCTGCCTCTGAGCTAGCCAGCCATGGACTGAATCCCTTAACTCTTGACACTATGCAACAAACTATGCCTGTCCTCCTTTAAGCTGTGGGAGTTAGGCAGTGTGTCTCTGCAATGAGAAACTGACTAATATAACTAATACCCAGGAAATCCGAATTAAAAATTACATAACACCACATGCCCATTAAGAAGGCTAAAATTAAGGGATCTGTTGACACCAAGTTTCAGGTAAGATGACAAACAGTAAAGTTCTAACACACTATTAATGAGAATGCGAAGTGGTAACCTGCTTAACAGCTTCAAAAAATGCTGCCGACTTCCAAAAAATTCTGTTACTCTACACAAAAGATTTGTACATCAATGCTCAGAAAATCTTCATTCATAATTACCAAAAGTTTGGCAGCAACTGAAATGTGCAGCACCAGATGAATGGATAAAATTGAGAAAACACATATCTACTCAGTGGAATTCAGTAATGTGGAACAAATTACTGACACCTAAGACACTGTAAGTAGGTTTCACAATTAGTACATCTGCGAACTGCTAGCTACTCTTACAAGTGTTGCAGGCAGCCTGAGTTAGATAGAAATATTGTAGGTAGTTAGACAGGGACAGGCCCTCGAAGGGGATGACAAAGACCAGACACCTTACTGGGGAGATGCTCCTGGTGTGAGCCAGACCTAAAGATCAAACATTATATTTCAAGGAAAAGTTGAAAAGAAAAGAATA
>NW_004524689.1:5493088-5499275 GCF_000260255.1 Octodon degus
AAATGCTGACCTCCCTAAAGTTGGCATCCAGGATTGCTCATTAGTCAGGAAGAATCATTGACTGAAGGCCACCAGATAAGGTCGCCCGCTGGCTACGTGACTCACTACCCCATTTGGGCCTAGGCCTAATAAATTTTACCTGAGCAATGGTGCTTGTAATCCCATTGGTTGACCATAGTTTTGCCCCACCCTGTATCCGCCTACGCGGGACCCCTTTGTCTCTACCTTAGCACCGCATGGTTTTGTCCTATAAAAACAACCTGAAAGAGACAGCTTCCTGGGCAACCTGCTCGGGACCCCCTTCTGTCCCTCTCCGACAGAAGCTTTCCATTCCAATAAAGTTTCACCTTCAGCCTCCCTCTGTTCCTAAAATTCATTCTTCAGTTTTAGAGAACACGAACTCATTCAGGCCAACTTGGGAATTTCATGTCCCTGTATCAACTTCAGGAAATGAGAAATACACTAGACACTAACCATTTAGAGTTATTCCACATTGTGAATAGCTAACTTAATTTTAATCCCTCTAATGAAGTATTTTGCATAGAACATTGTATGTCTTTTTAACTTTTTGTCTCACCCGATTCAAATCTTCTATTATTCTAAGGTAATCAAACATTACCTTCTCATAAGACGTTTCCATTCATATTACTTTCATTAAAGAAATGTCTACATCCAACCTGTTTCAAGCCAGTATAATAAAGACGTATAAAAACTAAAACAGAAGTAAACTATTCCACTGACCACAAAGCATACACACAGTACACAGGTAGATAATCCTTGTTCACTGCCTATACATAAAAGCAGCACAACACAACCTAGCCAGCTCTAGCCAGCAAGATAGTAAGAACTTGAGATGCTGGGAATGCAGTTTCACGAAAATAGAAACTCACTAGGCCAAAAAACACTACAGCAGTGCTAATGAAACCTTCCAAAGGAACTTTCCAGAAAAGACAACAGATACAAATAGCTAAAATTATTTCTGTATAGAATTTTGTTCTACAGAATCCTTAGAGGGTTTAGAGTAAGAATGAAGTACCAAAAATAGACATTTAATTAAATACAGTAAAATCTTCATTATTCAAAACTCAACTGATTAGCTCAGTCATGAAAGCAAAATTTTCGTAAAGCCTTTCTACAAAGATCTCAATAGAGAAGTCTGTCTCCTGGGGAGACTCCTTCCCCCCAGGCCAAGGCTGTCCTCGAAAGTACACAAGATGTATACAATCTTCTGCATCCCACCTGTCCTGTTCGCAGTGTCACTCAGATCTACAGCTGCTCCTTCACCTGTAAAACTAAGAAATGAGCCATAGCACTGTATGCCTGTTCCTAATAAAGATGCCTCCCCTCCCTTCTCCTTTCCCTCCTTCCAAGCCAGGGGTTCCCTGTCTAGCCCAGGCCACACCTGCACTCTCATGCCTCCTGCCTCAGTTTCCTGAGAGCTGATTATTATAGGTATGAGCCACTCATTTCTGCTTTCATGACTGGGCTAATCAGTTGAGTTTTGAATAATGAAGATTTTACTGTATTTATTAAATGTCTATTTCTGGTACTTCATTCTTATTGGTTAAGTCTTTCTTCTAACATAAAACACAACCCAGGCTACGTGTTAAATCAATGAGCAGGTATATGAGTGACCAATGCACTTTTGGGAAACGTAAAACTCTCGGTAAATTAGAAGAGTATATCACCAGTCAGATTACTCGACCTCCGACATCAAGAGACTATCAGAGCACTATGTGATGCTCGCAAGCCATAATTAGAGTAGGAATAACAATCGCACATCACATGGACATCCATGTCTATTTCCTCAACAGCAAACTATATAGATCTGTGCAATAAAACAGCCCCTACAATAGGAATGTGGACGATTTTCTATATTATAAACTTTGTGGATTGTTCGCATTCAAAATTCATCTGGCCTTGGATTCTTATCTATTTAAAGATTTCACAGAGAATCTTGTGAATCTCTTTCAGCTACAGAGACCTAAAAAAAAGGGTCCTGGGGGTAAGGGTAGAGCTTAAGTTACACTGGTGAAGCATTAGGACTGCACAGCCTCATGCTTAATGTCCTATGTAAACATAACCATGTACTCTATTTTAGCAGAAAATGATGCATAATTATCCCCAGATATTAATGAATTGGCATTAGAATGCACATAGACATGAATTACTTCCTGCAACATGTAACTTCAAAATACACTACATTTCTTTTTTTTTATTTTTTATTTATTTGAGAGAGAGAGAGAGAGAGAGAGAGAGAGAGAGAGAGAGAGAGAGAGAGAGAGAGGTGTGTGTGGCCAGCTCAGCCCACCAGGGGGCGGGCTGGCTGGCATGTGGTGCTGGGGGATTGAACCGCGGTCCCCAATGCTTTGCCAAGCTTGTTCTAAGTAGGTGCTTTAGACCACTGAGCCATCTCTCCAGCCCCTGCACTACATTTCTAATATAGCCCTTAAGATATACTCTAAGGCCAAACTGAAGTGTCAAAAATAATGAACTGGAATCAATAATCAGAGTGCTTTGCAATGAGTGGTGTGCATTCATCCTGCATTGCTGTGAAGGTGTCACTGGATTGAAGTGAGTGAGTGACTGTAGTGATAGATCATGCAACAAACTGAGTACTGTTAGGCTCATTTATGTGATTTTCCCTTTTGATTTCTTAGGGAGACTGTTACTTTTAAAGCAACTTTGGGGGCCAGCCAGATAGCTCAGAAGATTAAATCACCTACTAAGGCAGATGCAGGGACCAGGGTTTGATCCCCAACATGCCGAGCTGGCCCCACCTCTGGGGCAAGCTGAGACAGGCATAGTGGAAAGTGCTTGTAATCCCAGCACGTGGGAGGCTGAAAACAGGAGAATCACTATGAGTCTGATCTGTGTAGTGAGACCCTGTACTAAATACATTTTTAAACAAAACAAACAAAACAAACAAACAAACAACAAAAAAAACAACCCCAACTTTGTTTTTATAATCATGTGACACATTAAATGCTTCAAGATAAACAAGTTCAAAGTCCAGGATCTTCTTTATCTTTCTAAGCACTCTCAAACGCACAGTGAGAGATCCAGTAAAGAAAGGGAAACGCTTCTGGACTCACATCTTGACTACCGGAACTTGGAGTGTAACTTACTGTCTCTAAATCTGTTTTCTTGTGTCTGCAAAGGTGACAATAATACTATTTGTTTCTGTAGTTAGTTGTTGAGAGAATTCACAAGAACCTTATGTGCACAGTGCTCATTCAGTGGGGTCTCAGGAAGCATCAAGTACCATAGCGGGACCTCACTGTGGCTTCAACCTGCTGCACAAACCAGACGAGGACACCGGCCTAGAGGACCAAGACGCAGCCTGCAGCCTTGGCCCAAGGGCCACGGCCGGGACTCACCTTCCAGCAGCACAGCCCAGTGCTCACCTGAAGGCCGCTGGACACAGTGTGCCCACGCTCCTCCACTTTCCCTACAGCTAGATAAGGGGAAAGCACCATCCTCCAAAGACTTACGGTGTTGAGTGCATTGAGGGTGGTGTCATCCCGAGATGCAGCAACACAGCCATCCTCTGTGGAGCCTCCATCGCACATCCCCGCAAACGCTGCCATGCTCCTTCAGAAGAAAGGGAGTTGTTCCTTCATCAGCACATAGGATCCTCAGTACAAAATTTTACCTCTCAATTTTCAGAATATATTTCAGCTCAGACACAAGTCCATTCCCACTTGCTTATATATAAATCAGGGTCCCAAGTACAGCTTCTACACCTGCAGCCCTTCACTCCTTCGGAAATAAAAAAATTACTTTAGGTCAGATCCATTTATTACTTCTTCTCTTTCTTAAATAGTACTGTAGTAAGTTTCAGATTTCAGTGCATTTGCTACCTACCATATTCTTTTAGATTATGATATTTTGAAAGAAGTATCAACCAGGTGTGGTCACACACATTTGTAATCTTAGCACTCTGGGAGGCTAAGGGAGGAAGTCACAAGTTCAAATCTAGCTGTGGCATCTTAGCCATTATCTCAAAAAAAAGATTAAAGGGCTGGGTATCACCCAGTGTGAAGGTCCTGGGTTCAAATCCCAGTACTGCCAAAACACTAAACTGAAATGTTTCCATATGACTAACTGCAATGGGTTAAAGAAAAAGTTGAAACAATCTCTAGAAAAATACATGAAATTAATTAACTTCTGAAATTTAATTCTTCTCATCTATACATCAACTTCCTTGAGCTGAATCAAAAGTAAAATGTCCAGAGACAAAGTCACAGTAGTCATTCACTTCATGCATGCATCTCCTTCCTCCTGTATAAATAACACTGTACAGTGCTGCTGACTGCAGCCGGCCAAAGCAAGAATTCTGATGCATGTGGCCTTTCTTTCAAATTTTTCTGCGACACACTGGCAGTGCTGCAGAAAGTTCCCAAACCACTGCAGACAAAAAAATCTCTGCCTATTAGGAAACATTTAAACTTCTTTTCTGTACGTTTGACATTTGCATGTCAGTAAGTTCTACGGGAAATCACAGGTAAACATTCTCGTGTAGATAAGCTACAAAAATGTCCAGTTTAGATTGGGAATAGGGAACAGTCATGAAGCAAAGAGAGATGGACCACAGAGTGGCGCTGATGCAGGGTGAATGACACCACTAGTCAGCTGGAATGAGAGGGGCAGCTAAACACATGTGCAACTTAAGGTATTTTATCTCTGAAGAGTTTCAAAGTCTGATGTAGGGCAAATTCCAAGAAGAAAACAAAGACTTTACCATGGCAAAAAAGTATTTTTATCTGGTAAATAAAACTGCAGGAAAAAGGAAAGATTATGGCCTGCAAATCAGTGTGGCTGGCCTGAGAAAAGCAGGTGTAGCTGATCGCCATTACCTGGCTGCCCTCAAGTACATGAGGAGGTCACAATCATTCACTCCAGGCATCCACACCAGCTCCTCATGCTGGGTCACAGTATCACCATCTGGAGAAGGAAACGGTTGCAAATCTGGAAGCTTGGCCTGCAAGACAGGAATGAAAAAGTCACAATCAAGGCATGGGCCAAAAAGTGCTGTCCCACTAGGTGCTAGTTGGGAACAGATGCAATGGTTTATTGAGCCTCTCTTTGGGCAGCAGAAAAATAACAGAAAACATATGTGTCATTTAACCTGGCCTATCCTGCAGGTCCGGCCCATTTCACTATAGAAGATGTCACAAGAGACTGCTTCATAGTTGTTTAGGGAGCAACAGACAGTACTAGAGTAAACCTATGCCAACATGATCCAAAATTGAAACCCCAACTGACATGCGTAACTAAAAACCCAAAACATCTGCAGGGGATAACAGCTGTTGGACAAAGAAGGAACACACATAATCATCATGCCCAATCTACCAAGTTTACAAACACACACAAAGAACAAAACTTCACCTGAAAATTATTTTAGAAATTTAAATGAACTATCCTATTATATAAGTTTACTCTCAAAGAGAGTGAATAGCAATATAAACCTTACTCAATATGAAAAATGAACCTGTGAAGTTAAGGTGAGAAACACAGTTGACTGGCAATGTGCTGCTAGAAATGGATCAGAGCACGGGAAATTAGGTGGGGAATTAAGGAAACTTCTGGAACAACCAAAATGCTCTTAATATGAATCATCACCATAAGCTGCACAGCATACAGAAGAACAAGGGGCCGTACATAAAGTATACCCCTAAATACTACCAGATATTTAGCAACAGTGCTCAACAACCAAATTCTAGGTTATTAGATTAAAACATGTTCAGCATTTTCTCACCCTCCCTCCAACTGGGTCAGAGACAGGGTAAGTTTTCCTAATATAACTACCACCCTCACCAGACCAACACAAGACATCAAGCCCTCTCCATCCAACAGAAGTGAGATGCACTGCACAATTAACTTCTGTGGTCTGCAGATTTAACAATCCAACTTGCACCGGCCACACTGCAAGCGTGTTAAAGTAGCCATGTGTGGTATCAACTGCAGGTGGGATACGCAGATAAAGGGGTTCTAAAGTGAAGTACACAATCTTTTTTTTTGTTTTTTTAAAGGGGGAGAGAGCTACTGTATCCAGGCAATGCCAGGCAGAAATGGAGAACAGCATACATTTGGCTCCAGTGTTTCCTTCCTTCCTTCCTTTCTTTCTTTCTTTCTTTCTTTCTTTCTTTCTTTCTTTCTTTCCATTTGGCTCCAGTGTTTTCTT
>NW_004524689.1:5500301-5510201 GCF_000260255.1 Octodon degus
ATAAATAAATAAATAAATAAAATTTTTTAAAAAAGGAAATGATGGTCCTTATTGACAAAAGAGATGAAAATTAATGACACAGATGCCATTTGTCATCTTTCACAATGATTATGGAGGGCAATACAGCAAAATCCTCAAAATGCAAAAACACTTGTCCCACAGGTAACAGTGACTGACTCAAGACAGCACAGGTGACCAGAGACACAGACAGAACTATTCCACGCATACACAGAAGAGAATGAGAAAGAGCACTAGCTGAGAGCGTGGAGATACAGAAGGTAAGACCACTAAAAATAAAAAACGAAAAGTAGGGACAAAAGTGTGTATTATATTATAATTTATCTAATAAAAGGAGAGGGAGTAAAAATAAATTTAAAGAAAATGCTCTCATAAAAACTAAAGCAAAAAATAAGAATAGTAAGTACCTAGGTGTTGAATTGGTTCCGTTCTAGAAATTACTTCAAGTAACTCAAATGCATTAATTTGCCTATATAGGCCCAGTAGGGCATAATCTAAGGACAAAGCAAAATACAACAATGGGCCTCTTTCAAGGGATAGGTGTGCAGCTCAGAAGCAAGCCATGTGCTCTGTGTGCACAATGACATGGCCTCAGTAACATCTCCATTTGATCCCCAGCACACACATTGCTGGTGGCAGTGTTAGCTTTGCAATCCCAAGCTATTTTTTTTTTCCTCTGTGTGTGTGTGTGTGTGTGTGTGTGTGTGTGTGTGTGTGTATACATACATATTACTCAATGAGGTTGAGTCCAGCCTGACCCAGTCTCAAAAATAAAACACACACACACACACACACACACACACACACACACACAAATACCCTGCCAAAAAAGAAAAAAGTGGGGGAGGGCAGCGAGACAGCTCAGCAGACTGCCTGCTTTGGCAAATGCAGGGACCAGGGTTCAATCCTTGGTCCTACACGCCATGCTGGCCCGACCCGTGGGGCACACAGAGCTAGTAACAAGAGTCCAGGCGTGGTGGCACATGCCTGTAATCCCAGCTCTGGGGAGGCTGAAAACAGGAGGATCACTATGAGACCAAGCTGTGTAGTGAGACCCTGTACCACATACATTTAAAAAAAAAAAATTAAAATATAATAAAATTTGATATTTGTGAGAACTGAGTATGACAAGGGTTTTATTTTACATTTTCTCTTGCTTTCCAATGTTCCTATCTTCCCTAATAAAAACATTAAGAACTTCAAGAAAAGATGACACCAATTCATAAGTCACATTATTTTGGGTGCTCCAAAATCTTCCTCTTTGAAAATAAAGTATAAAGGATTTTTATACTTTATACTTTATAAAGGGGGGGGTTACTGGCTCAGCCTACCTTAAGGGCAGGCCTGGTAAGGCAGGTGGAGTGGGGTTTGAACTATGGTATCCTAGGCCTGACTGCATTTGCATGAGCAGGCGCTTAAACAACCGAGCTAACTGGCAGGCCCTAAAAATAAAGCATATAGGAGGTATCTTCTGATACTAGGTAAATATTTGAGCTTAAAGTATACAGAAAGCTAAGCATAGTCAATACAGTCTTGTGTGAGATGTAAGGAATTTTTACTTAGCAGTCATTTTTTTTCTGTAGCAGTGAGAAATCTATAAAATAGAAATCACATATGAAGATATCTGAAAACACAACAGGAGGGAAAAGAAGTGGGAAAAAAGAGTGCAGTCCAGATGCGCTGATCAGGGCAGCTCACCGAGCAGCCCAAGCCGGCTGCAAGCAACAAGACAGGCAGCCGAGGGTGACCTCCGACAGTTTGTCCTGCCTGAGGTAGCTCAGCTCCATTTCCGAGGTGAACATGTGTAAAGGAAAATTTATACTGCTCATAGTTTCTGTGTTTGGTTGTTTTGTGGTGTGTGAGTGTGTTCAGATCTGAGGGTAGGGCTGGCATGTGGTGCCAGGCATTGAATCCTGGTCCCCTGCGCCTGCCTGAGCTTGCCTAAGCAGGTTCTTTGGACCACTGAGCTAGCTCACCAGCCCCTGTGTTTTAGTTTTAATATATCTTAGGGGAAGTTGTTTTTTTTTTTTTTTTTTAATTTAGGGGAGGTTTATTTTTTGTTTTTGGTGCCAAGGCCTGAACCCAGGGCTTCCAGCTTGCTAGGCAAGCATTCTACCACTGAGCCAAATCCCCAGCCCCTGGTTCTAATATATCTTCATCTAGTATTTTTCTTCTCATTACACAGTTGAAATAAATTCTTTAAAACTGTGAACAGCACACCAAAAATGCTCAGAATCTAAATGGGAAAATGAAGAAGTAGGAGGTCCTGAAGGCCCTTTGCCTGTACAAGATCACTGCTGCCTGTAACTGACACGTCTGCTGCGATCCATAGCACTGCTGACCCCTAACAAAAACAGGGCATGCAGATCGGGCTGCCCCTTTCCACAGAGCTTAGCAATGGACACAGGACCCAATCTACAGAGACGGAGGCTACTGAAGACTTTCTGAGGAAACTGGCCTCACTCCCAAAAGAAAAAGAAAGGCTCTTCTCAAAATTTACTATATTCATAGGGTCAGCAAGATAGCTCAGAGGACTAAGCACCTAATAAGGCAAGTGCAAGGACCAGGGTTCAATCCCCGGTCCGCATGCCATACTTGCTCCACCCCCAGGGCAACCAAGTCCAGGCATGGTGGTGCAAGCCTGCAATTCCAGCTCTTGGGAGGCTGAAAACAGGAGGATCACTAGGATTCCAATCTGTGTAGTGAGACTCTGTACCACACACACATAAGGAAAAAAATTTATTGTATTCAATTTACTAGAAGAGCTGTTGCTATTTTACATGCTTAAGAAAGGACAAGTGTGGTTAGTGAACTATACACCAAAGAATATACAGTGAAGCCCAAATGCAGGGATAAAATGTGACTTTTAAAAACCATCTCAGGATCAGTGAAATGCAGCCAGCAGCCTTTGTAGGAAGCCAGACTGTTGAGGACAAGCGATACAAGAGGACCTCTGAAAGCCCAGTGGGCTGGGCCTAGTTTGACAAGGTAGCCAGTGATGGGATATGAGCCACCGCGCTGAGCCAGGAGGCCAGGGAGACCATTCTAACTTATACAAAATCCACATCAGAAGACTCAATAAACTGCTTGAACCACGAGAGGGCACAGGTCATGATACAACAAGGGTCTAACTGGAAAGTAGTAACTATTTTGAGTCTTCTGAAGGAAAAGCTGGGATTTTGTTTTGTTTTGTTTTATTTTTTGAGACAAAGTCTTGTTATTTAGTTCAGACTGGCACTGGACTATGTAGCCCAGAATGGCCTCAAACTCATGATCCTCCTGCCTTAGCCTTCCAAGTGCTGGAATTATAGGTATATACCACTATACTCATGAGGAAAAGCCATTTGTTGAAATATTTTTTTTTTATTTAGGATTGAGTGCTGGGCTTGAACCCAAGCTCTCATGCATGTAACTCAGGCCATCTACCACTGAGCTATATCCCCAGCTTAAAAATCCTTTATAATAAATTTATATGTTAACCAATGTTCATCAGGAGGTGAACAGAAAAACTACAATAGTTACACCATGAATTATTCAGACTTAAAAAGGAATGAAATTCTGACACATGTTACAGCATGTGACACACTATGTGAAGTAAGCCAGTCACAAACAGCTAAGTGTGAGGAGTCCACTGGCCTGGGCTAACACAGTCCCACACGTAGAGAGGCAGCAGCCCTAGGGCCGCTGGTGACAGGAGAGAGCGGGGAGCTCCTACCTACTGGTAAAGCTCCAGTCTCACAGAACAGAGTCGTGGGTGCCGAGCATGGCAATGGTGGCATGATAGTATACTTTCTCTCACTGAACTACGTGCTTAAAAAGTTATGAAAGGAAATCTGTATAGCATATATTTTACCATTTGTTTATAAAGCATATGGTGATCTGAAAAACTAAGTGTAAAGGTCCCTATGGCAACAACATTTCTAAGATGTTGCTTCACAGAATAAAAGGCCAACAGAGAAGAAATACAAATCTATTAGAGAAGCTACTAAGATTTACCTGATGGCTAGGACCAACTCGAATTTCCCCCTGAGTACTGTTCAGCCGCCTGCGATGAAAAGAACAGATCAGTTAGCACACTATAGTTCTGACATTAATAACCACACATTTTTCAGGGATGTGACTGCCTTCAAATAAGCAAAGGACAACTCAAAAGGAATTAATGTCACTGCACCACACAAGTTCAATGCCCTAACGCCCCTTCCTTCTACGTTTTTGGGGCGGGGCCTCCCCTCTGGGGCATCTCCCCGGCTGCCCAGGGCTGCCACACCTACAGTGCAGTCCCATCAGGGAGACCAATGACGGCATCAGACACACACAGCCAACAGGTGTGCCCAGGATGCACATGGGCCGCTCGTCAGCCGCTAGGCCACCGCATAACCACTGTTCCATACCCACCATAAGCCAGGAGCTGTGCTGGATGTGTGGGATAAAGCAAAGAACCAACGGTGCTCTGCTCTTAGAGCTTATATTATAAATAGGGAAAAAGAACTAAGAGATGAGATGATGAGCGCCTACGGATGTCCACGGTGAATGATTTTGAAACAAAGTATTTTTCCAGTACTGGTAGGGGTAACAAAACATCTTTAGAATCCATTCTACAGGACAATGACAAGAAGTGCTACTAATAAACTAAAACATGAACAGAGAGCGGCAGGGCAGGTGCTGGCGCCCAGCTCCCTGGCCAAGCGACACTTGCCACGCTGGCAGGACTCCCTCCCTCTAGGTCCCAACCAGCCAGGCTCTGCTGCCACATCACAGCTCTCAGGAAGCCCTCCTCTTGCCTGCTCCGCACACATCACCTCCCCTCAGCATGTGAGCTCCTCCTCCTCACTCATTCCACAAACTACTTGCTTTTTCGGTTCAAGGCCTTGCACAGGACACTGAGCACACACAGAAATCCTGCCCTCCACAGGGCTCTAACCCCAGGACGACCCTTACAGTGCCCAAGGATAAGCCCTGTTTTTGTATCTTCCCCACTGGACTTCAGCAGTGCCAAGGAAAAGCTTATCAAATACTGAGACAGGTCCGTGACTGTCTTGGACTGAGCTGAAGAACACAACAGCACAAATGACCCAAGAAGCGACAAGGACTCTGGTTTTCCTGCTGTGGGTCTGATTCCGAACCCCATCACATTTGAACTTGTTAACATGTATTTTGAAAAACACTCTTTCCTTTAGGGCTCTTGGGTATAGTAGTTTCTTGATGGTTTTCCTTTAACCATTTTTCTTGTGAAGAGCTTTGTTTTGGCAAAGCAAGGCAGTAGAAGTGACAGAGAGGAGAGGAGAGTAACAAAGGGAAGAGACCCCATGTGGTCCAGTCCCTTAGGAATCTCCCAGGGAAGATGGCAGCTATCTCCTAAATGCCAGCATAGACATCACTATACCCGAGAACACGTGGCATTTCAGGAGAAATAGCAGAGCACTAAAGAGAGCTTTGAAAATTTCAGCAGGTTTTATGCAGAGACAATCGCAGAAGTAGCACCGCTCTGAAGAGCACTCTAAAGGACATGAGCTCCACCAGCCAGGCCAAGGAAGACATCCCATGGGGGACTGACCCTGCCCAGGTGGCAGGCTGGGAGGGACTTGTACAAGAACTAGCAAGAGCAGCACACTGGTTTTCTTTGGTAGCAGAACAGCAGAAAACAGCACTCCGAGGTTAGGTGCCGAGTCATGAGGCAGGCGGAATCAACTCGGCCAGAGGCTACCCCAGTCAGGAGTACTCTCCAGAAAACAAGCAGTGTTAATCACTACCGTATTCCAGCATGTTCACCTCTATCTCTAACCTAGCTCCCCAAAGTTCTGGCCTCCGTTTCCAAACACTTTCCAAATGCTTCCCCATCTAGACGTAGGTCTAGCCAAACACACCACCTCAGAAGCTCCAGTCACACCCAGCCTGCAGCTCTCCCTTCATATTCTTGTGAAGGTCTTGCAGCCTTTACATAGGCTTAGTTATAAAATTTCTACATCAATGTTACATATACTATTGGAATAATATGCCATGATAAGGACATCAACCCCCAAAACCTCAAATAGAACTACTCATAACCCCACTTATTATATTAATTAATGCAATAGCCATGCATGATGGTACATGACTATAATCCAAGTACTTGGGAGGATGAGGCAGGACTGCAGTGAGTCTGAGGTCAGCCTGTGCTGCATAGTCAGTTCACAGCAAGATCCTCTATCAATAACAAAACAACTCCCCCAAATAATTAATAAACTAATAATAATGAAAGTAAAACTTCCCCAAAATATGCAAGGGTATGCCAAGACCCTAAGTCCGAAACTGTCTCTCTTTTTAAAGTTTGTATCAAGGAAGAACACTAATAAGATGGTGGGTAATAAACCATAAAATAATACAAGGAAGCTTCATTAAAAACTTATGTCAGAGGGCTGGTGAGATGGCTCAGTGGTCTAAAGCGCCTACTTAGAACAAGCTTAGGCTAAAGCACAGGGACCGCGGTTCAATCCCCCAGCACCACATGCCAGCCAGCCCCGCCTCCTGGTGGGCTGAGCTGCCCCCACACACACACCCACCCAAATAAATAAATAAATAAATAAAATTTTAAAAAAAACAACAACTTATGTCAGAGATACAGTTCAGTGGCACAGGACCTGCCTGGCAAGCTTGAGGTCACGAATTCAATTCTTGATATATATCAATCCCAACTTACTTAAAAGCCAGACTTTACAACAAAAGTGTTTTTAAACCATATGTAACTTTTAAATAATAGGGTTTCCTTGCAAGAGATACAAAAAAACTCATTTCTGAATAGCATCAGGATTGAAAGCTTAGATAATGGCCTTAGGCCACCAGAGCCAAGAACTATAGAATACAGAATAACTGTTAGAAATATTTTTTAGGTAAAAGATAATTTTAGTAAGTCAGACATGACACATGCCTACAAATCCCAGCACTGAGAAGGCTGCAACAGAAGGAATGCCATAAATTCAAGGCAAACCTGGGCTTTGTAGTGAGTTCAAAGACAGTCTAGAATACAGAGTGAGACCCTGTCCACCAAAAAAAAAAGAAAAAGAAAAGAAAAGAAAAAAGAAACAAACAAACAAAAAAAACCCAAGATTATAAAGACATAATAAAAATATACAGAGGGCCGGGGAGATGGCTTAGTGGAATAAGCGCTTCCCTGGCAAGTGCAGGGGCCTGAGTTCGATCCCCAGTTCTGCAAAAAAAAAAACAAAACAAAACAAACAAACAAACAAACAAAAACTAGCAACAGTCCATTACATAATACCATGGATAACACATTTATAAAAAGTAGTTTACAACAACAGTGAAGTTGGGCATGGTGCCACATGCCTTTAATTCCAGAAAACTGGAAGATGAGCAAGAATTTCCCAAATCTGAGCTCAACACGGACAATTTAGGAGACCCTACACCAAAATAAAAACTGGGACGAATAGGGAGTGCAGTGTGAAGGCTTAGGCTCAAAGGGCGAGGGGGGTGCACTGTTACAGTTTGCAATTAAATCTCATAAATATCTGACAACAAACATCAAATGGATTCTTTTAATCTGCTGTCATATTCAGCTCGTTGCAAAGTTCTTGTTCAAGCACATGAAGGGAGGGAGGCAGACTATCTTAGCAGCCTTTCGACGCATACCCAGAAATAAGTGTTTCAAATGCTTGTGTACAATGTGAATCTAAAACCTTCCCAGTAATCATTTAGTCTCTTACACTGAACTGATGGTTTGCTTTGACCTAAGGGTGGACTGTCTTGTCAGACACAATTCTTTGATGTCACACAGTGGTTCTATGGAAAGTGCTACTTCACTAAGGTCTGTAGACCTTCCAAATATGAACACAACCCATGACACGGTAATTTTTAAAAATTAATGACACTCATTAATAGCACTTGCCATCTCATATGAAAAATGTTCAAGCACAAAGAAGCTGTCAGGCTCATGGCGGTGGGCAAAGGTTTTGAGACAGGACATGCTCAGCATGCTACGGCTCTGGACAGAGAATGGGTTTTGTAATGTCTGACTTTAATTCCAAGTCTTAGCACTGGCAAACACTGGCAATTGTGTGCCTTGACTTAATGGAATCCCATCATTCATCATCTAGAAAATGGTGCTGCGTCCCAGGGTCTCCATGACCAGTGGGCCCAGAAGCAGTGCTCAAAGGGGACAGGGGCTCCCCAGGAACAGCCACTGGCTCCTCAAACACGGCTTCTCAAGACGATGATCATTCTCTGCTGTGTATTAAGACTTCTGCAGTCTTTCTCATTTTTTCCAAGGAAGTACTATAGCTATATGATAAATATAAGTAAAGACATAATAGCTAACACTCACTATTTTCTGTCCTTATTCACAGGAGGCAGGATTTCCACTTCATAGAAAACATAACAATCCCTACTAAACTGATTTACACACAAAGTTTACTGGGCACTAGGCACTGCAGGCAAAGCAATTTCTCTGTAAGGAGCTGGAGCTGGAGTTCAGAGGACAGCGCTTACCCTGCGAGCCTGAGGTCCTGGCCTGGACCCCAGCGAGGCACAGCAATTCATACACATGCCTTCGCCTACTGAAAGGGCGCCCCACTACTACATAGGTGCTGCCACATGACACGGGAGCTGCAGTTGAGTGGCCGTGCAGCTGCCCGAGCTCACACACATGTGGAGAAATCGGGCTTCAAACTCAAGGTCGGCTGACTCCATCATCAGAGCTCCCTAGCATACTCCCTGTGACAAAGTGACTGAGCCACTGTGCCAAAAATATGCAATTAGTTACAAATATGAGAATCTCTATCTTTTCCTCTATTTCAGGCCTATGCTTGTTTCAATCACTACAATAACACAAAACAACTTAAAAGTTTTTTAAACAAAAGTTTGAAAATCATCTTGAAAGAGAACATCTATCAA
The DNA here is from genome assembly GCF_000260255.1 of Octodon degus. NCBI lineage: Eukaryota > Metazoa > Chordata > Mammalia > Rodentia > Octodontidae > Octodon > Octodon degus. Next base: position 5,509,203 of record NW_004524689.1, read on the forward strand.
AGTTGAAGGCCAATGTTTATGTCATGTTCTTGAAATGATAAAATTCTGAATGTGGAGAGCTCACTGGTTACCCGTGATCAGGGATGGGAAGGGAGGAGTGTGAACACAGAGGCTAAGTCACTTCATTGCTGAGACAAAACAGTAGATACCTGAAGTTATAAAGGAAAAGGCTCATTCACCTCACAGTTTGTGGATGTCTCAGTCCATAATGGGCCGGGTCCAAGAAAGGGTCTGGCTTGGAACAGGGGCAACAGTTCATGGTGGTAGAAGGCAGCAAAAGCAGTAAGACAGACACAAGACTGTCCTTCACTCTGTATGCAGGATGCCCGCCCTAAGCACCCTCTTAATCCTAGCCAGAACTCTGCCAAACCAATCAGTGGACTGATTTACTAACCATATACCCTTAATCCCAGCATCACACACTTCACATCCAACCAGCTCTGAAAACGTCCTGAGACTACAGAGGCTTTGAGGGACATCTGGACACAAATCTTAACAGGCACACTACAAAGAGGAGTTTAGGCTACATTCTGACAGCCCATATCCACAAGCGTAATAAGATGGCACGCAACTACATGCATACCTGTGCTACTGCCTGAAACTATGCTATAATTCCTAAAGACAGGGGTCTCACTGTGTAGTTTGGGCTGGCCTTGTGCTCACTTTTATAGCCCCCAGGCTAGTCTCGAACTCACAAAGATCATGCTGGCTCAACCTCCTGAGTGCTGGGATTACGGGCATGTACCACTATGTCTGGTCCTGGGGCCACAGGGTGGGCACCCACATCCAGGGCATCCAGGGTGGAGACCGCACAGCACGTGGGCCAGGGATCAAACTTGGATCCTTGTGCTTGCCTAGTAGGTGCTTATGCCTCTGAGCTATCTCTCTGGCTCCACTCTCTAGTATCTTTAAAAGTTCTTATGGGGGCCGGGGAGATGGCTCAGTAGGATAAGTGCTTGACTGGCAAATGTCAAGGATCTGAGTTCAATCCCCGGTTCC
>NW_004524689.1:5510311-5523652 GCF_000260255.1 Octodon degus
TCTACAAAGTCAAAAAAAAAAAGTAAGCCAGGAGATGTTTAACAGTTTGGCAAGAGGCAAGAAAGTCAGATGTGAGAAAAGCTCAGTAAATAACGAACAGATTTCCCCAAAATCTACTGCAGACAACTGAACCAGTAACAGAGCAAAGAGCACCACAGTTCCTGAGCAGTGACAGTCAGAATGAACACCAAGCCATGTATTTCTCTTTTCCCTATGCTTCCTAAGGTCTTCTGCCACAGGGAGACAACCTCATACCATGAATCAGACCACCAGAAAATAATTTCCAACTATCATCATCCTCCCTAGCAAAAGCAGACATTTTTCTGTAAATAATACATGTTGTTCAAAACAGCTGAGGCTCAGCCTCTACTACTCTACAGATCTTTATTTTGGAATATAAAAAAATTAGTCCCAGAAGCCAAATCACAACAATAATGATAAGTAGTCCTGTTTATTTCTTGAGCACCCCTCCAAATGGAAAGAAATTCACTGTATATGAAATCTGATACAAAAGAAGTCAGTGTAACAAAGCAGTATCCATAGCAACTACAACTTAATATTTCAGTCTTCTTCAGCTGCAGTGGATTAAATAAAATGACAAGATGTTCCTTTTGAAAAGTGACCTGTTACCATGGAAATGTTTTAGTCTAAGAAGTAAACAGGGAATGGACAGAAAAGAGAGGGAGCCTGCAACTGAATATCAAAAAGGGAGGAAGGAGAGGAGGAGGCCGATGCCAGGTGTAGGCACAGCTCTTGAGCTGTGCACGCTGCATGTCAGCTGGGTGAAGGGGCTAACCCAAGAAATCACTTCCTCACCAGAGGACAGGGAGGGTACGGGGGAGGGGGGGCACTCTCAATCACCCCAACAGCCCTACATGACCATGGGAATTGCCAAAGACAGTATGGAAATCTGCTGGGAAGAGGAGGTACAAAGCATGTGTATGAGAAGAAGACACCAACCAAGGACAAGCTGGTCAAGGTGAAGCCTTTTACAGGGAGGAGGGATGGCTTCACACGCTAACCCTCTCGGCCCCGAATCTGTAACAATGGAGCAGGGAAGCCTGCAGCTCCTTCCCAAGGACCTGGGGCTCCCAACGCTCAGGTCAGAGAGACTTCCATAGGGAAACAGCTTTCCCTATGGCATTGAGTGGAGCAGGAAAAATGATCTGCTATCAACAGAAAGAAGACTCTAGAAACTTACTTACTAGCTCATTTAGAAAATGATCACACAGAGTATGTGGGTCTGAAACAAAATGTAACAAGTTTAAAGAAAATCAAAACTCAATCTATCAGAATCATCTCATTTATGATAGTTTGTGAGGCAGGGGGTAGAAAGCAGTTGATAAAAAAGCTGAGGACAGCAGGCCAGAGTTCTCAAGCTTCTCCTGCATGATGGTCATTAACAAGTCGAAAACATCTTTAGATAGTCTGACATGATACATTTTTAAAACCCTTGCAGAAATTTTATTCTACTCCATGACACATTGCTATTCATTTTTCTCTGGGCCTAAATGAAGTCACCATGCTCTGGAAAGCTGCGTAGAAGACGCCATGACAGAGGCACTCCCTGCTCACAGTTCTCACACACCATCATGTCTGAGTGTGGGCCCAGACTCCGATTCCAGAACTGGCCTTTAGGACCATGGTCTGTAAGCACGAAATGTAACCTTGAGGACACATTTCAAGGTCCCTGAGCCCTCTGTAGCCTCGTCTACAAAGTAAAAGTTCAGGATGGCTATCGTGTATGGCTGTTGTAAAAATAAGAAGTGATCTACGGAAAGAGCTAGGTCCACTGTCTCTGGCACCGAGACCACTGCAATTGTTAGTTCTGTGTCCTGACAGTGAGCGAGACAGGAAGCGAACGCCTCTACTCTGAGGTAGCTGAGCACCATCTACCTCTCCTCCTGCCCACGGCATGTGATTTTCTATCTGCTTGGCATAATCATTTCTTTCAACAGCTATGTTGCTCTCAAGATGAAAAGCACCACGAAAGTAGGAACCCAGTCTGCTGCTAGCTCACCTCTACATCCAAGAGCCCACTGGCTCTCACAAAATATCTTCTGAATAAACAAAAGACTCCAATACTCCAACTCAACTATTATTTAGCCATATACAGCAACATAGAGTACTGCTGAAAAATTAAGACAGCTGAGTCATTTCTATGAGAAGGCTAGCAACAAAAAATAATCTGAAACAGGCTTGATAAGCTGTTTAGCAGAAATAAAATTCAGCCTTTATCTTCTGAAAACAAAAACAATAAAAGAGAATCAGTCAATATCTAAAAAGCATAAATGTTCCAAATTCATATAGAAATGCAAAGGGCAATACCAGTTACTACTCAAAATCTGGAATCCTAAAATTCTAAACTCTCTCTGATGGAAGGTTCCTAAGAGGTCAGCTAGTCCAATGTCATAGCTTAAAAGAAAAAAACCAAGACCTAGGGAAATATCAGTGTTCTCTTTAGAAGTCACACTGAGTTAATTACAGAAGGTTCTAGGCCATAGACACAGGTCTCCATAGGTTCTTCCTAAACACAATTCAGAGTTCAAAACTGAGAATTAGGCATTGCTGGAAGAATAATAATGTCCATGTGCCAGGCATGGAGGAACAGCTATAACGCCAGCCCTGGGAAGCTGAGGCAGGAGGATCGATCCAAGTTTGAGGGCACGTGAACTGCATAATAAGAACATGTCTTTAAAAAAAAAAATTACTTGCCAATAATAAGATACCATAAACATAGGATACACACAGCAACAATGTGTGAATGATATAGGAGAAAACTGGTCTTGTTTAACAACATGTTCTTGCAGAGTGCTGTGACGGCCTCGATCTACTGCCTTATCTGTCCTCTGCCATCTGCAGCATCACCCAGTGCACCCGGCACTGATGTACAACTGCAACCCACTTGGGCTCCTTGAGTGCTTTACTTTAATCACCTGCTATAAGGTGGAAATGACTTTACAGACCACAACCTAACAAAAGTGCATCCACACAAATATCAACCTTTGGTAAACAAAGCTTGAAGAACAGTCCCACCATGACTGAAAGCAATCCCTAAGCAGCAGTCTTGAAGCCTACACTGATCCCCTAACCAAAGACACCACTGGTTTTCAGTGTGCTGAAATCAAACTACATAAACAACCTGAATGGAGTCTCCCAGAAAAGGAGTAGACTAAGGAAGTGCATCCACAGTACATGCTAAGGGTCTCTTTGCTACCACTGGCAACAGCTGGAAATGCTACAGGAAGTGGGACCACTGACTCGGCCAGTGGGGCCAAACCTTTGGCACATGTGCCACAGCCAGCTGTTGGTTATCACTGAAAGCTCTAGAAGGTTCACCATCACTGGCCTAAGTCCTCTTCACTGAGTTGCTGTGAGTATGGAAGGAAGAGGAAGCAAGCAGGCTTTAACTAACAAGTTCACGTAATTACACTGCAGAAAGCAGTTTAAAAAAAAAAAGCATTTCATGTTAAACACATCAAACGTTACAAGATAGGGAAGCAGAGCGTCATCTAAACCAAGATTTCAAGAAGTATAAAGAAAAGGCACTGATAAAGAATAAGAAAGTAGATCAGGCATGGGTCGTTGAACATATTGGTCATAGCCTTAATTCATAAAACAATTCTTAACATTGTTTTAGTTGAACAGGTTGATCGTAACAATAAAGGCACTGTTCACATAATCGTGTCTCCAAGACACTATAATCGTGGCCTTTCCAAGGCCTTCCATTTCAGTAACACTAAAGTAGGATGCAACTCTGGGCCAACTATTTTCATACTGCCTTCATATTTATGTTATGACCTATGAGTGCAGAGAAGAAAAGCAGCTTGTCCAAAATCATTTATTTGGTGGGGTCTGAACACTATGTGGCTCCAAATCTAGCCTTTCATCTACACTACATGCCATTCACTTACCAAACATATGGACATCAAAGACCTATCTGCTGGGCTCTCTGCTAGGAGCTGAGACTGCACAAACAAGCATGATCCCTACTTCAGGAGCCTCAAGTCCCAAAATCACAAATGTGTTCATTATAAGATCTTCAGTATGACCTCTACTTATTCCAGATGAATGTTTTAACCTTGGACTCAATGTATCATAAAGCACAGAACATAAAATGCTATCTTGCAGATTTGTGGGTTTTTTCCTTTTCATTTCTTTTTCTTTCTTTATTTTATTTTATTTTATTTTATTTTATTTTATTTTATTTTATTTTTTTTGGTACTGGGGATTGAACTCAGGGCCTTGTATATGCTAAGCAAGCACCCTACCACTGAGCTACATCCCCAGCCCCAGATTTGTTTTAAACATATATTCAGGTACCTGTGCTGCTTACCACAGAAGCTGTGATACAGGTGATTATTAATGATCTGGGCTTGCTAAAAAAACCTCATGAATGTATACATCATTTCAAGCCCTGTTTTAGCCAGCAGTTCCTGTCTTCTTGCCCTTCCTATGAGATGATTTTTTTTGGGGGGGGGGGCGAGGGGGGGAATGCCAGTAATCAAACTCAGGACTTTACACCTGCCAGACAGGAACTGTACTACTGAACTATATCCCTGGCCCAAAAATTTATTTTAGATCACTTTCTTTTTGGTAGAAAGATACACCCAGTTCAGTCATGATCAAAAGGTGAAATGGAAAAGGAAGAATGAATTCAGAAGAAAAAAAGGATCGGAAAGAAAGAACAACTGGCGAATCATAGACACAGTAAACACCAGGGCAGAGGCTGTACTATAGCCGCCTCATCAATGAGCACACTAGACAGGAGGTGAGACGTGGTGAGAAGCAGAGCTGTAGTAAAAGATTAGAAAGGAAGTGCTGGTGAAGCACAAGCAAGTGCATTGGGCTTTTCACCCAGAGACTGAATCTTGTGCTGTCACATGAGCGTTTCACAAGCAATGTTCAACCCAGATTCTGATCCAATACTACAAGGGACCAAAAGGCAAGTAACAGGCCGACATCTCAGTGTCTGTGTTCTCCCTGAGGTATATACTTTCTACTATTCCCCCACGTTTTCTGCCACTCCATAGTGCCACAGGATCCAGTCTGTGACAGAACCACATCTTCACCATCCAACAGAGTAACTTCCATGGGCTGCTTTGTTGCTTCACCTCCACCTCCACCTCCCTCAGGAGAACAGAAGCCCAGCGCTGGAGCAGGAGTCAGGAAGCTGCCAAATTACACTCCAAAGATATTTCCCCAAGACAAGAAGATACAGAACAAATGTAGCCACACAAGAAATCCTTAGGATGACTAACTTCACGGGCTGTGCAACACACTCAACCACAGAGCACAGCCCAATCACAGCCAGCAGCCCCTATCTTTACTAGCAAATGGGTAGCTGCTGCGCAGGCTCCATAGATGCAGGTGAGCAGCAGGCACAGCCGGGTCAGCCACACGCAGGACAAAGTGGATCCAGGGCTGACCTGGCTATGAGCATAGCTTTCTTTTCACATTTGATTTGCTACATAGAAAGAGAGCTTCAGGAGAAGTAAAGATCCTGTAAGAGAAAACGTAGATTCTTGCCTATACTCAAACACTGAATCTCCCTGCCTAAACTGTAAGCCCTGCCCAGATCATGCACACGGGGGAGCAGGAGGAGCTGCAGTGTCCAGCTCCTTCCGGCTAGAGAAAGGGCAGAGTTTTTTGTTAAGAAGAAAAAAGGAAGATAAAATCTTGATATAAATGGAGTAAATACAAGAACCAATACTATAGTACAGGAAAAGGTGGATACCTCGCCCAAACTTCCAAAACCAACCAATGCTCGAATCAATATGATCCTAGCAGGAAAAAAGCCCGCACATGAGTGGAAAAACATCATAAAAGCAGTAATAAATGCAACAACACTAAATTCATTCTTTGCAATTCATTTCTCTAGTCAGGACCACAAAACTAAACCTGCAAGAATACAGACTATATACTTTGGGAATCGTTCAGTAACTAGAACTCTCACCTACACTGGCCTTGTTAAAAGCTTTTCACCAAAAGCAGAGGCTGCCTTGGACAGGAGCTGGCAACACAAAGCTCCAACTTCATACTGTCTAACCAGGAGCCTACACGAATGCATTCTCTTTTGTGTCACCACACAGGCAATTCCCCCCCTTGCCTATGAGAATTTTTCCCATTCCAGGCTGTATGCTTTCTTCACTCCTCACAAATGTACAAAACTTAGGTGTCACCTATCTAAAGAAAAAGGGAGAAAAGAAGGAATAATTAATATAATACAAAATATCATTTAGGTGCCGGGGAGATAGCTCAGTGGAATAAGCACTTGGCCTGGCAAGCGCAAGGACCTGAGTTCAATCCCCGAAAAAAAAAAAAAAAAAAAAAAAAAATCATTTAGTATCTGTGCTTGAGGAAGAATCCAACTTGTTGTGGGTCTGCTTCTTCAGAGGCCATATGTCTGAGCTTTGGCTGCAAATGGGAAGCACAACAAGCACAACCTCTCCAGGGTAGGAAGGACCAGCATCTGCCCTCAAGCCATGGACTCCAGGGTGGCCATATCAACACTGCCACTGCCTCCTCAGGCACCAACTTCTCTGCTTCTGCACAATTCCCATGTCATACAATAAAACACTCATACACAGCAAATACTATGCTATCCCAAAACGAATGAACCAAAATGAACAGAAAACATGAAACCTCAACTTCTAACACAAATGTCAGTGTATAGGGTTTTTCAATAAATGCCAAGAAATACTCCCCAAGGCCCAAAAGGAAAAAGGGTTTGCTTCCTTCTGAAGCAACAACACACAAAAAACTGCTCTGATAGGATCTTTTATTTTTCCTGAAATTCCATTTTAAGGTTGATGCTGTTGCAACCATAATATGACCTGCCTGTGTAAGATTTCAGAGAAAGATCATGAGAATTATAATTTGCTCTGGCAAACAGGCTCTCAATCAAAACAAGTTCCACCCACCTTCAAAGCAACCAATAGCTGCCCACCTACCACCCTTCCTAAAACATCCAAACAGAGCTGCTCTCCACACAGGCAATCCCTACCAGGCACACAGCAACAAGGCCTGCTCTGCAGGTCTTGAACATAAGATAAGCGCGGCAACATGCACCCAGCTCGACTGAGGCTAGAATTACACTGCGAAGGAGAGGTAAGGGGGAAAACTAAGGGGACAGAGGCAGAGGGACCACGAAGCCTCCGATTCTACATCTGCTTGAGGCATCTCCTGGCAGACCCCACTCTGAGCCTGATTTTACGCTCCACAACACCACCTACATGGCCAGCCCGGCTGAGTCGAAGGTTCCCAGGAACATGCACCACGAATGGTGAAATGATTCACAGACGTCTTCGGGAGTGAGAAAGCACAGCAAAACCCATCACTGTTTTGGTGAGGCCGGAGGAAGAGAGCCTACCTGCAGGGGCTGAGTGGGTCATCCATGGCTACACGAGGCTCTCGTGAGTCTAGCTGGCTTCCTGTACCTTTACTTACAGCTACAACTCTGCCCTTTTCTACTCTCACTACTCAAAATGGAGGCACATGCAGCCTGAGAGACCTCGGCGAGCTCTCACTGAGCCTGTGCTGTGACCTGAGCCTTCGCAGAGCGCAGAAACTTCCCGCACTGACGGCACTGGGCATGTGCTGTGACCCCCTCACCCACACACTGTCTCTCCGCACAATCCATCCCAACCCTGCTGTTTCCGTAAATAAAGCCCAGCCAACAGACTGCAGCTCTCCCCACACACCAAGCTAGTGTGCAGGGAAGTGGGGCCTCTGAAAGGGGGTCTGAGACGGCCAACACCAGGGAGCTTCCTCTGTGAGCTGAGCCAGGGAGAGGCCCCACATCATGCCCTGTGCTGTCAACAGGACACCAAGTTTTGCTTCATCTTTTTTATTTTTTAAACAAATGGTGGTTTTACATCATGAGATCTCCAAAAAACAAAACCAAGCACACAGATGTGAATGATAATAATGACTGTACTATGGATCATCAGAAATACTATAGCACATTTAAAAACACAACAGCAGCTACTTCTTTAGAAGGAGCTCCACAGGTCAGCCCCACTGGTAAGTACTGAGGACGGAGCCCAAGGCCCTAAGCATGCAAAGGGCCAGCCCTATACAATTCTTTTTGAAAACATTAAACATTTGGAAAAAGACCAAACAAACAAGATGGAAAAGCTACAAGGTGCCAGGCATTGTCACACAGATATGGATAAAGAGGACGGAACTGCAAACAGGATGGCTACAGAATACGTATTTTATGCAAAGAGCTTAATCACCCTGAGAGCAGAAGATTGAAAATTTCCCAATAATAAATCAAAGCCTTTCCTTAAGTAATATTAGCCCACTCAGGCCTAGCTTGACAAATGCGATTCTAACAAGAAGAAGGGCAGGAAAGCACAAATCAAGAAGTCACAGAGCACCATGTCACAAACATGAGAGCCTAACTTGGGTCTCCTGACTCAACACTCTCAGGCCAGTCCTTACAGCATGACCCAAGAAGCTAAATTTAATCAAGTTTAATGGGAAACGTCTCTGATGCCCAAATGCAAGCTCACTCTAACCTAGGCTGAACAAACTCTATAGAGTAGCTTTGCCACTCTCACAGAACTAGCCAAGATGTCTTCTGTCAAAACCCTTTAAAATGCATTTAATGCCTTCTCCCCCAGCCTCTGCAACCCAGGAGCAGCAAACCAAACTGTCTACCACAGCTTCATGTACAGGCTTGATTTCTACTAGCAAGCTATTAGACAATTTTCACATTAGCTAGGACTTAGGAAAAAAAAAAAAAAAAAAGGAAGAATGTGAGCAACCCTAAACTATAAAGGACAAAGTCGCCAAGAAAGCACAGTCCAAATTCTAGTTCCCAGAACTGTAACCATCAGTGAAGAAAACCTGTTCAAAAGAATATTTAGTGTCTTCAAGACTCCTCAGCACACAGAACCAACTTCACATCCACAGTACTCCTGTTTACACTACAAAATAAATTCTAAAACAACAATACAATAAATCCTACCCTGCTAGAAATGTGATGTATAAGATATAAGAAACTAACCTGGACATGGTGGTACACACCTCTAATGACATCAATAGGGAGGCTGAGCAGGAAGAACCACCTAAAGTTCTAGGCCAGCCTGGGCTACATGGTGAGACCCTGTTGCAAAAAAGAAGAGAAGGGAAGAGAAAAAGAAGAGAATGGAGGGGAGAGAGGCAGGAAGGAGACAGAAAAAAGAAAAAGTAGTGCCAAATACCCATCATACGAAATAGAGACAAACTGGAGAACTGTTTTCCTTATTGGTATGTAAGACAGCAAGTCTGAGTGCCACTGAGAAAGAGCCTAGGGCAGTCATGTCGGGCCTTTTTGAGAGCTTTCAATGATACCAACAGCCTGCCTTGGCATGCGGGCCACAGGCTGGCCACTACTGGTCTACGGACTATTCCTTTCTGAAAACCAAAGTAATAAAATTAAACTTCACAGTGAAATAAAATGAGTACGACCAGTGCAGAATTTCCTTTCAAAGGGCTGCATTGAAAACAACAAAAATCAAACCTTTTCATATGGAAAATGTCCACTGTGAAAAATTAACATAAACTCACTTACTTACTTATTACTTATTTACAGTTTCTGAGACAGGGTCTCCCTGCGTAGTCCAGGCTGGTCGTGAACTCACCACGTAGCCCAGACTGGCCTCAAACTCCCAGTAATCCTCCTCAGCCTCCCGAGTGCTGGGATTACAAGTGTGTGCCATCAACCCAGCAATAGTAATTTAATAAATTCATCACAACTCTGAAAACCCATAGGAACTATTTCATAGGTGAAAGTCTATATAAAAATGATTATTTAGAGCAAGTTAAAGGAATTACATTTTTAAAATCATGAGTCACTTGGACGCTACCAAGGGCACGATGCCGTGGCCGTGCTCTGACACTGGATCCTCATATCCCCAGTCTGCTGCTACACTCTTCTCTGGCTCTCTTGGCACCTGCACCTCACAGCTGCCCTGTAGGCGCCAGCCAGCTGGACACCTGTCCACACTCTTGTCCCCCCTCAGTGCATCACACCCTGGCTGCCTGCACCTCCTTCACACCCTCTCTACTACAGTGCCGACCAGCTCCTCTCTGGTCACCACCATCCCAAGAGCACGCAATAGGGGACCCACCTCTCACTGGACTGCGAGCTCTTTTCAGGCAAGCACAGTGCCTACAGCATCTTGCCGGGTGTCTCCCAGACCTCCCAGCACACTGTTTCTTATACAGCATTCCTTGGTAAGAACTCCACATGCTATCAAGTCATGCGGACACTGAACAAATTCAAGTTGAAGGTCATTTGGCGAAACTGGCTCTTACTTTTCAAAAAGGTCAGTGTCATGAAAAATGCAAGCACCGGCATGCTATGAGAACAGAGCAAGGCAAATGACATTACAGAAATAACCATCTACTTTGAAAATAGGCTGATTTTGACCATGTCACTGTTAATTTTCCTAAGTTTGCTAATCATATCATGGTTACGTAAGATAATATTCTTTCTCTTGGAAATACACAGTGAAGTATGGGGGAGAAAGGAGCCTGCTGTCTGTAACTGATTGTCAAGTGGTTCAGGAATGGGAAATACCTTATTAGGTTGGTGAGCTGACGCACATCTATAACCCAACTACAGTACTGGAGCCCTGGGAGCTCAGGCCCGGGGAAAACATGCTACCCATCTCAAGGGAAAAGGGGGCAGGCACCAGAATACTCTAAGAAGAGTAACAAAGCAGAGAGCGCAGATACACAGAGTAATATGGTAAAGAAATACAATAATGCAAATCTATTAAAAAGAGTAAAAACTTAGGCACAAAACAAAAGTACATATGGCAAAACACTGATAGCTGAACTGAGTAAAAGATAAATAGAAAGTCTATGTGTTAATCTTGAAACTCAAAATTTCACGCTAAAATTTTGAAAATACCTAAAACAAACGAGTGTCCTTGCTGGCCCTCACCCACCAGTTCTCAGGGCCTCTATAGTTGGGGACAGGAAGGGGCTGCCGGCCAGCAGTGCCAAGGGGTGCTACTCCTACCACTGATGCCATGTCATGCCAGTTCCCCATGCGCTCCAAACTCGGGCACAGCCAGGGACCTCCTCCCCGTCAGGGCATGTTCAGAGGCCAGGAATTTGAGTGATTTAGTGACTCAGTGAACCACTGTGGCACTTTTATCAGGCTGTTTCCTCTGACCAATGCTTGCCACACACGAAGCACATTCTGGCTGCCAGCTAACATTTAAGAACTGGACCTGCTTCTTCTACCTCATCCTCCCGCACCCCAGACATCATTCTTGCTGCCCATTTCTTCAACAACACCCTGCCGCTGCAGGCCCAGGCACACCCTGGGGTGGGCACCCTGTAAGGCTGCTGCACTGGCCTCCTGCTGGGGCCTGGGGGCACCTGCACTGTCTGGATCCCACAGCCTTCTTCCTTCCTATTAGCTCCTAGTCAGTAACAGGTAAAGGTAAGCACTTCTGAATATACAAGAGGGGAGATGAATGTAATATACACATAGATTTTTAATTTAAAATGTGTAGTCTATAAAAACTGACTGAAACAACACTATTTAGCATTTAGTGAGTACAGTATTCACATTTATCAAAGACAACGTAAGATCTGTAACATGGAAAATACTTAAGTTTTAATTTTCTATTTACCATGAATAGAAGAATGTCTAGAATATTTTATTTACTTTTTTTTCTCATAGTACAGGGTCTGCAGGGTCTCACTGAGGAGATGGGACCCGTAGTGATCCTCCTGTTTTCAGCCTCCCAAGGGCTAGGATTACAGGTGCGCCACCATGCCCAGTCTCAATTGCCAAATCAGTGTGTCCTGGGGGCGGGCCAGCACAGCACATCCAAGGATCAAACCCTGGCCACTGCACTCTGCCAACGCTGGCACTTTAGTCCACTGCGCTATCTGGCCAGGCTGTCCTAGCAATTTTTTTAACTAATAAGTTTTAAAGCAAAAATCACCAATGATAATATTCAGAAAATTCTAGAGAAAACATACAAAGAAAATATACTACTATTTAGAAAATACATATTCTAATGAATAGAATCCACATTAAGAAAAAGGAAACTTTTAGAAACAGTTTTCATTTTATTTTATTTTATTTTATTTTATTTTGCAGAACTGGGGACTGAACTCAGGTCCTTGTGCTTGCCAAGCAAGCACTTATTCTACTGAGCCAGCTCCCCGGCCCCAAAATAGTTTAATTTTTGCTTCCTAATTGCCCCTTGTACATGGAAATAGGTGTGCATGTATGTACAAGTTCAGATCTGTTACCCTGGATACTTTCAACTTATCTCCTTATATTTGACAATTTGTTTGCAACCTTTCTTGCAAACAGTTTTCATGGTAGAAATCCTATCCCAGTGATAGTTTCACTTCCCTATCCCTAATCCTCATGTTTTCTTTCTTGTATCTCAGTGGACATAGGAATCTTAACTGGTTCTAATTTTAAAGAGAAAACTTGCAACACTCCCTTAATTATGGTATTTGCTATAGATTTTAGTAAATATTCTTGGCTTAAGGAAATTTCATCCCACATTTAATTTCATAAGTTTTCCCGACTAAGTAATGAAAGAATAATGAATTTTACCATGCGCTTTTTCTATATCAAGATTTTTTCTTCTTCCATTATGAAATGGTAGGGGGCCTGCCAGTTAGCTCAGTTGTTTAAGCGCCTGCTTATGCAAACACAGTCAGGTATAGGATCTCAGGGCTCAATCCCCAACTACTCATACCTTACCAGGCCCACCCTTAAGGCAGCCTGAGCCAGCCAAAAAAAAAAAAAAAACCCTTCATTACGAAATGGTAAATAGGTTAACAATTAAGACACTCTTGCATGTTATGAACTTAGACATGTACATTTTTTATGCTTTGCTAGGATTCCACACGCTATTATTTTCTACACGCCCCTGTTTGATTTTAGTGTAAAGATTTACTCGTTTCGTAAATAATTTAGTGCCTACTCTGCTTTTTCTGTTCTCATGATCAATGGTAGATTCTTCCTCTAAAATGTGAGTCTGACTTTTTTGGTCTAATAAGATGAAAAGTGTCTTATGCAAATTATAAAAAATGCCTTTAAAGGGTAAAAGCAGAGGACTTTTAGGCACTTCCACTCTCGTCTAGGCTGAACTGTGGCTGTGATAGCCACCATTCCATCACCATCTTGAAAAACCAAAAGAACAGCTGCAACAGAGGGTAGCAGAAGCGATGCCCTCTACTCTTCAGGGATGTCTCTAAAGCTCTTTAAGAGGTTCTTCCCTTCAAACTTTGCTCACAAGAGAGGCAGGGGGAAGGGGAGGGGGAGGGAAGGAGAGGGAAGGGGAGGGGTTAAAGGGGGAGAGA
>NW_004524689.1:5523805-5524822 GCF_000260255.1 Octodon degus
AGAGGGAAGGGGAGAGGGAAGAGAGGGAAGGGGAGGGGGAAGAGAGGGAAGGGGAGGGGAAAGGAGGAAGGGGAGGGGGAAGAGGGAGAGTAGGGGAGAGGGAGAAGGGGAGAGGAGGGGAGGAGAGGGAGGGGGAGGGGCAAGGGAAGGGGAGGGGAGCCACACTGGCTTCCACATTGAACAGGACAAGTCACATACCAATCTGAAACTTTGAAATAAAAAATTCAAATATTTCTTGAATTTAATTCAGCCAACATCTCTCAATATTTGAAAATATGCCAAGCACAAAGTAGATGTAGGGAACACAAGTAGAGAGGAAAACAGTGTCTACAAGCTCCAAACACTAAAAGCAGCAGTTCCGGATGGAGACGCTGTGAATGTGCTATCACCACATCTCTCGTGCTTTTTCATCAACAAAAACAAACACTGGCCTTTGACTGCATAATCACATCTGAAACAAGCTGGGGGCCAAGTGCGTAACCTGTTCCGCAGCACTGGCTTGGTGCACGCAGGGCCCCGAGTTCAGTTCCCACAACTACAAAAACAACACATCTAAACAAACAAACAAAAGTGGATGACGAAAAATAAAAAAAAAAATAATAATAAAAAAAAAAGTGGATGAGGATCTCCACACTAATACAAAGTATTGACCTGAAAGCCAACAACACACATCAAAAAACAACACAGAAATAGGTAACATCTATACTTTACATAAGTCAGTTATATAGTGTTTTTAATTAGATTTCAACTAACTGAAGCTGGGCAGAAGGATCCTTGCAAGTCTGAGACCAGCCTGGGTTACTCAGTGAGGGCAAGACCAGGTTGAACTACATAGCGAGATTCATCTACAAAAATAAGAAAGGGGGCGGGGGGCGCTGTGGGGGGCATAAAACTCAAATTAGTAGAAAAACAAGTTGGATCAGCTGTTATAAATCTAGAGCTGGATATTTAAGAGAAATAGGTGGGGTTAGGGATATAGCTCGGTGGCACAGGGCCTGTGGCAAGTGTGAGGTCCTG